>NW_026988969.1:0-165577 GCF_030222135.1 Aotus nancymaae
CAACAGAACGGTTGTCAATGTGTTCGCTCAACTTCCAGAGTTAGACACGTGTGTGGATTCAGCAGTCTGCAAAGACCTTCCCTGCAGAGTCCCAAAACAGGCGTTTTCAGCCCATTACCGGCATATGGAAGAAACAGCAGTAAGCACAGGGAAATATCTGCTTCTAAATCCAAAACGCAGCTATCTAACAGAACGGTTGTCAATGTGTGCACTCAACTTCCAGAGTTAAACCCGTGTGTGGATTCAGCAGTCTGCAAACACTTTCTCTGCAGAGTCCCAAAACAGGCGTTTTCAGCCCATTACCGGCATATGGAAGAGACAGCAGTAAGCACAGGGAAATATCTGCTTCTAAATCCAAAACGCAGCTATCTAACAGAACGGTTGTCAATGTGTGCACTCAACTTCCAGAGTTAAACCTTTGTGTGGATTCAGCAGTCTGCAAACACGTTCTCTGCAGAGTCCCAAAACAGGCGTTTTCAGCCCATTACCGGCATATGGAAGAAACAGCCGTAAGCACAGGGAAATATCTGCTTCTAAATCCAAAACGCAGCTATCTAACAGAACGGTTGTCAATGTGTGCACTCAACATCCAGAGTTAAACCCGTGTGTGGATTAAGCAGTCTGCAAACATTTTCTCTGTAGAGTCCCCAAACAGGCGTTTTCAGCCCATTACCGGCATATGGAAGAAACAGCAGTAAGCACAGGGAAATATCTGCTTCTAAATCCAAAACGCAGCTATCTAACAGAACGGTTGTCAATGTGTGCACTCAACTTCCAGAGTTAAACCCGTGTGTGGATTCAGCAGTCTGCAAACACTTTCTCTGCAGAGTCCCAAAGCAGGCGTTTTCAGCCCATTACCGGCATATGGAAGAAACAGCAGTAAGCACACGGAAATATCTGCTTCTAAATCCAAAACGCAGCTTTCTAACAGAACGGTTGTCAATGTGTGCACTCAACTTCCAGAGTAAAACCCGTGTGTGGATTCAGCAGTCTGCAAACACTTTCTGTGCAGAGTCCCAAAACAGGCGTTTTCAAGCCCATTACCGGCATATGGAAGAAACAGCAGTAAGCACAGGGAAATATCTGCTTCTAAATCCAAAACGCAGCTATCTAACAGAACGGTTGTCAATGTGTGCACTCAACTTCCAGAGTTAAACCCGTGTGTGGATTCAGCAGTCTGCAAACACTTTCTCTGCAGAGTCCCCAAACAGGCGTTTTCAGCCCATTACCGGCATATGGACGAAACAGCAGTAAGCACAGGGAAATATCTGCTTCTAAATCCAAAACGCAGCTATCTAACAGAACGGTTTTCAATGTGTGCACTCAACTTCCAGAGTTAAACCCGTGTGTGGATTCAGCAGTCTGCAAACACTTTCTCTGCAGAGTCCCAAAACAGGCGTTTTCAGACCATTACCGGCATATGGAAGAAACAGCAGTAAGCACAGGGAAATATCTGCTTCTTAATCCAAAACGCAGCTATCTAACAGAACGGTTGTCAATGTGTGCACTCAACTTCCAGAGTTAAACCCGTGTGTGGATTCAGCCGTCTGCAAACACTTTCTCTGCAGAGTCCCAAAACAGGCGTTTTCAGCCCATTACCGGCATATGGAAGAAACAGCAGTAAGCACAGTGAAATATCTGCTTCTAAATCCAAAACGCAGGTATCTAACAGAACGGTTGTCAATGTGTGCACTCAACTTCCAGAGTTAAACCCGTGTGTGGATTCAGCAGTCTGTAAACACTTTCTCTGCAGAGTCCCAAAACAGGCGTTTTCAGCCCATTACCGGCATATGGAAGAAACAGCAGTAAGCACAGGGAAATATCTGCTTCTAAATCCAAAACGCAGCTATCTAACAGAACGGTTGTCAATGTGTGCACTCAACTTCCAGAGTTAAACCCGTGTGTGGATTCAGCAGTCTGCAAACACTTTCTCTGCAGAGTCCCAAAACAGGCGTTTTCATCCCATTACCGGCATATGGAAGAAACAGCAGTAAGCACAGGGAAATATCTCCTTCTAAATCCAAAACGCAGCTATCTAACAGAACGGTTGTCCATGTGTGCACTCAACGTCCAGAGTTAAACCCGTGTGTGGATTCAGCAGTCGGCAAACACTTTCTCTGCAGAGTCCCAAAACAGGCGTTTTCAGCCCATTACCGGCATATGGAAGAAACAGCAGTAAGCACAGGGAAATATCTGCTTCTAAATCCAAAACGCAGCTATCTAACAGAACGGTTGTCAATGTGTGCACTCAACTTCCAGAGTTAGAACCGTGTGTGGATTCAGCAGTTTGCAAACTCATTCCCTGCAGAGTCCCAAAACAGGCGTTTTCAGCCCATTACCGGCATATGGAAGAAACAGCAGTAAGCACAGGGAAATATCTGCTTCTAAATCCAAAACGCAGCTATCTAACAGAACGGTTGTCAATGTGTGCACTCAACTTCCAGAGTTAAACCCGTGTGCGGATTCAGCAGTCTGCAAACACTTTCTGTGCAGAGTCCCAAAACAGGCGTTTTCAGCCCATTACCGGCATATGGAAGAAACAGCAGTAAGCACAGGGAAATATCTGCTTCTAAATCCAAAACGCAGCTATCCAACAGAACGGTTGTCAATGTGTGCACTCAACTTCCAGAGTTAAACCCGTGTGTCGATTCAGCAGTCTGCAAACACTTTCTCTGCAGAGTCCCCAAACAGGTGTTTTCAGCCCATTACCGGCATATGGAAGAAACAGCAGTAAGCACAGGGAAATTTCTGCTTCTTAATCCAAAACGCAGCTATCTAACAGAACGGTTGTCAATGTGTGCACTCAACTTCCAGAGTTGAACCTGTGTGTGGATTCAGCAGTCTGCAAACACTTTCTGTGCAGAGTCCCAAAACAGGCGTTTTCAACCCATTACCGGCATATGGAAGAAACAGCAGTAAGCACAGGGAAATATGTGCTTCTAAATCCAAAACGCAGCTATCTAACAGAACGGATGTCAATGTGTGCACTCAACTTCCAGAGTTAAACCCGTGTGTGGATTCAGCAGTTTGCAAACACTTTCTATGCAGAGTCCCGAAACAGGCGTTTTCAGCCCAATACCGGCATATGGAAGAAACAGCAGTAAGCACAGGGAAATATCTGCTTCTAAATCCAAAACGCAGCTATATAAGAGAACGGTTGTCAATGTGTGCACTCAACTTCCAGAGTTAAACCCGTGTGTGGATTCAGCAGTCTGCAAACACTTTCTCTGCAGAGTCCCAAAACAGGCGTTTTCAGCCCATTACCGGCATATGGAAGAAACAGCAGTAAGCAAAGGGAAATATCTGCTTCTAAATCCAAAACGCAGCTATCTAACAGAACGGTTGTCAATGTGTGCACTCAACTTCCAGAGTTAAATCTGTGTGTGGATTCAGCAGTCTGCAAACACATTCTCTGCAGAGACCCAAAACAGGCGTTTTCAGCCCATTACCGGCATGTGGAAGAAACAGCAGTAAGCACAGGGAAATATCTGCTTCTAAATCCAAAACGCAGCTATCTAACAGAACGGTTGTCAATGTGTGCACTCAACTTCCAGAGTTAAACCCGTGTGTGGATTCAGCAGTCTGCAAACACTTTCTCTGCAGAGTCCCAAAACAGGCGTTATCAGCCCATTACCGGCATATGGCAGAAACAGCAGTAAGCACAGGGAAATATCTGCTTCTAAATCCAAAACGCAGCTATCCAACAGAACGGTTGTCAATGTGTGCACTCAACTTCCAGAGTTAGACCCGTGTGTGGATTCAGCAGTCTGCAAAGACCTTCCCTGCAGAGTCCCAAAACAGTCGTTTTCAGCCCATTACCGGCATATGGAAGAAACAGCAGTAAGCACAGGGAAATATCTGCTTCTAAATCCAAAACGCAGCTATCTAACAGAACGGTTGTCAATGTGTGCACTCAACTTCCAGAGTTAAACCCGTGTGTGGATTCAGCAGTCTGCAAACACTTTCTGTGCAGAGTCCCAAAACAGGCGTTTTCAGCCCATTACCGGCATATGGAAGAGACAGGAGTAAGCACAGGGAAATATCTGCTTCTAAATCCAAAACGCAGCTATCTAACAGAACGGTTGTCAATGTGTGCACTCAACTTCCAGAGTTAAACCCCTGTGTGGATTCAGCAGTCTGCAAACACGTTCTCTGCAGAGTCCCAAAACAGACGTTTTCAGCCCATTACCGGCATATGGAAGAAACAGCAGTAAGCACAGGGAAATATCTGCTTCTAAATCCAAAACGCAGCTATCTAACAGAACGGTTGTCACAGTGTACACTCAACTTCCAGAGATAAACCCGTGTGTGGATTCAGCAGTCTGCAAACACATTCCCTGCAGAGTCCCAAAACAGGCGTTTTCAGCCCATTACCGACATACGGAAGAAACAGCAGTAAGCCCAGGGAAATATCTGCTTCTAAATCCAAAACGCAGCTATCCAACAGAACGGTTGTCAATGTGTGCACTCAACTTCCAGAGTTAAACCCATGCGTGGATTCAGCAGTCTGCAAAGACCTTCCCTGCAGAGTCCCAAAACAGGCGTTTTCATCCCATTACCGGTATATGGAAGAAACAGCAGTAAGCACAGGGAAATATCTGCTTCTAAATCCAAAACGCAGCTATCTAACAGAACGGTTGTCAATGTGTGCACTCAACTTCCAGAGTTAAACCCGTGTGTGGATTCAGCAGTCTGCAAACACTTTCTGTGCAGAGTCCCAAAACAGGCCTTTTCAGCCCATTACCGACATTTGGGAGAAACAGCAGTAAGCACAGGGAAATATCTGCTTCTAAATCCAAAACGGAGCTATCTAACAGAACGGTTGTCAATGTGTGCACTCAACTTCCAGAGTTAAACCCGTGTGTGGATTCTGCAGTCTGCAAATACTTTCTGTGCAGAGTCTCAAAACAGGCGTTTTCATCCCATTAACGGCATAAGGAAGAAACAGCAGTAAGCACAGGGAAATATCTGCTTCTAAATCCAAAACGCAGCTATCTAACAGAACGGTTGTCAATGTGTGCACTCAACTTCCAGAGTTAAACCCGTGTGTGGATTCAGCAGTCTGCAAACACTTTCTCTGCAGAGTCCCAAAACAGGCGTTTTCAGCCCATTACCGGCATACGGAAGAAAAAGCAGTAAGCACAGGGAAATATCTGCTTCTAAATCCAAAACGCAGCTATCTAACAGAACGGTTGTCAATGTGTGCACTCAACTTCCAGAGTTAAACCCGTGTGTGGATTCAGCAGTCTGCAAACACTTTCTCTGCAGAGTCCCAAAACAGGCGTTTTCAGCCCATTACCGGCATATGGAAGAAACAGCAGTAAGCACAGGGAAATATCTGCTTCTAAATCCAAAACGCAGCTATCTAACAGAACGGTTGTCAATGTGTGCACTCAACTTCCAGAGGTAAACCCGTGTGTGGATTCAGCAGTCTGCAATCACTTTCTCTGCAGAGTCCCAAAACAGGCGTTTTCAGCCCATTACCGGCATAAGGAAGAAACAGCAGCAAGCACAGGGAAATATCTGCTTCTAAATCCAAAACGCAGCTATCTAACAGAACGGTTGTCAATGTGTACACTAAACTTCCAGAGTTAAACCCGTGTGTGGATTCAGCAGTCTGCAAACACATTCCCTGCAGAGTCCCAAAACAGGCGTTTTCAGCCCATTACCAGCATGAGGAAGAAACAACAGTAAGCACAGGGAAATATCTGCTTCTAAATCCAAAACGCAGCTATCTAACAGAACGGTTGTCAATGTGTGCACTCAACTTTCAGAGTTAAACCCGTGTGTGGATTCAGCAGTCTGTAAACACTTTCTCTGCAGAGTCCCAAAACAGGCGTTTTCAGCCCATTACCGGCATATGGAAAAACAGCAGTAAGCACAGGGAAATATCTGCTTCTAAATCCAAAACGCAGCTATCTAAGACAACGGTTGTCAATGTGTGCACTCACCTTCCAGAGATAAACCCGTGTGTGGATTCAGCAGTCTGCAAACACTTTCTGTGCAGAGTCCCAAAACAGGCGTTTTCAACCCATTACCGGCATAAGGAAGAAACAGCAGTAAGCACAGGGAAATATCTGCTTCTAAATCCAAAACGCAGCTATCTAAGACAACGGTTGTCAATGTGTGCACTCACCTTCCAGAGATAAACCCGTGTGTGGATTCAGCAGTCTGAAAACACTTTCTCTGCAGAGTCCCAAAACAGGCGTTTTCAGCCCATTACCGGCATATGGAAGAAACAGCAGTAAGCACAGGGAAATATCTGCTTCTAAATCCAAAACGCAGCTATCTAACAGAACGGTTGTCAATGTGTGCACTCAACTTCCAGAGTTAAATCTGTGTGTGGATTCTGCAGTCTGCAAACACATTCTCTGCAGAGACCCAAAACAGGCGTTTTCAGCCCATTACCGGCATATGGAAGAAACAGCAGTAAGCACAAGGAAATATGTGCTTCTAAATCCAAAACGCAGCTATCTAACAGAACGGATGTCAGTGTGTGCACTGAACTTCCAGAGTTAAACCCGTGTGTGGATTCAGCAGTCTGCAAACACTTTCTCTGCAGAGTCCCAAAACAGGTGTTTTCAACCCATTACCGGCATATGGAAGAAACAGCAGTAAGCACAGGGAAATATCTGCTTCTAAATCCAAAACGCAGCTATCTAACCGAACGGTTGTCAATGTGTGCACTCAACTTCCAGAGTTAAATCTGTGTGTGGATTCAGTAGTCTGCAAACACATTCTCTGCAGAGACCCAAAACAGGCGTTTTCAGCCCATTACCGGCATATGGAAGAAACAGCAGTAAGCACAGGGAAATATCTGCTTCTAAATCCAAAACGCAGCTATCTAACAGAACGGTTGTCAATGTGTGCACTCAACTTCCAGAGTTAAACCTGTGTGTGGATTCAGCAGTCTGCAAACACTTTCTCTGAAGAGTCCCAAAACAGGCGTTTTCAGCCCATTACCGGCATATGGAAGAAACAGCAGTAAGCACAGGGAAATATCTGCTTCTAAATCCAAAACGCAGCTATCTAACAGAACGGTTGTCAATGTGTGCACTCAACTTCCAGAGTTAAACCCATATGTGGATTCAGCAGTCTGCAAACAATTTCTGTGCAGAGTCCCAAAACAGGCCTTTTCAGCCCATGACCGACATTTGGGAGAAACAGCAGTAAGCACAGGGAAATATCAGCTTCTAAATCCAAAACGCAGCAATCTAACAGAACGGTTGTCAATGTGTGCACTCAACTTCCAGGGTTAAACCCGTGTGTCGATTCAGCAGTCTGCAAACACTTTCTCTGCAGAGTCCCAAAACAGGTGTTTTCAGCCCATTACCGGCATATGGAAGAAACAGCAGTAAGCACAGGGAAATATCTGCTTCTTAATCCAAAACGCAGTTATCTAACAGAACGTTTGTCAATGTGTGCACTCAACTTCCAGAGATGAACCTGTGTGTGGATTCAGAAGTCTGCAAACACATTCTGTGCAGAGTCCCAAAACAGGCATTTTCAGCCCATTACCGGCATATGGAAGAAACAGCAGTAAGCACAGGGAAATATGTGTTTCTAAATCCAAAACGCAGCTATCTAACAGAACGGTTGTCAATGTGTGCACTCAACTTCCAGAGTTAAACCCGTGTGTGGATTCAGGAGTCTGCAAACACTTTCTGTGCAGAGTCCCAAAACAGGCGTTTTCAGCCCATTACCGACATTTGGAAGAAACAGCAGTAAGCACAGGGAAATATCTGCTTCTAAATCCAAAACGCAGCTATCCAACAGAACGGTTGTCAATGTCTGCACTCAACTTCCAGAGTTAAACCCGGGCGTGGATTCAGCAGTCTGCAAAGACCTTCCCTGCAGAGTCCCAAAACAGGCGTTTTCAGCCCATTACCGGTATATGGAAGAAACAGCAGTAAGCACAGGGAAATATCTGCTTCTAAATCCAAAACGCAGCTATCTAACAGAACGGTTGTCAATGTGTGCACTCAACTTCCAGAGTTAAACCCGTGTGTGGATTCAGCAGTCTGCAAACACTTTCTGTGCAGAGTCCCAAAAGAGGCGTTTTCAGCCCATTACCGACATTTGGGAGAAACAGCAGTAAACACAGGGAAATATCTGCTTCTAAATCCAAAACGCAGCTATCTAACAGAACGGTTGTCAATGTGTGCACTCAACTTCCAGAGTTAAACCCGTGTGTGGATTCTGCAGTCTGCAAACACTTTCTGTGCAGAGTCCCAAAACAGGCGTTTTCATCCCATTAACGGCATAAGGAAGAAACAGCAGTAAGCACAGGGAAATATCTGCTTCTAAATCCAAAACGCAACTATCTAACAGAACGGTTGTCAATGTGTGCACTCAACTTCCAGAGTTAAACCCGTTTGTGGATTCAGCAGTCTGCAAACACTTTCTCTGCAGAGTCCCAAAACAGGCGTTTTCAGCCCATTACCGGCATACGGAAGAAAAAGCAGTAAGCACAGGGAAATATCTGCTTCTAAATCCAAAACGCAGCAATCAAACAGAACGGTTGTCAATGTGTGCACTCAACTTCCAGAGTTAAACCCGTGTGTGGATTCAGCAGTCTGCAAACACTTTCTCTGCAGAGTCCCAAAACAGGCGTTTTCAGCCCATTACCGGCATATGGAAGAAACAGCACCAAGCACAGGGAAATATCTGCTTCTAAATCCAAAACGCAGCTATCTAACAGAACGGTTGTCAATGTGTACACTCAACTTCCAGAGTTAAACCCGTGTGTGGATTCAGCAGTCTGCAAACACATTCCCTGCAGAGTCCCAAAACAGGCGTTTTCAGCCCATTACCAGCATGAGGAAGAAACAACAGTAAGCACAGGGAAATATCTGCTTCTAAATCCAAAACGCAGCTATCTAACAGAACGGTTGTCAATGTGTGCACTCAACTTTCAGAGTTAAACCCGTGTGTGGATTCAGCAGTCTGCAAAGACCTTCCCTTCAGAGTCCCAAAACAGGCGTTTTCAGCCCATTACCGGCATATGGAAGAAACAGCAGTAAGCACAGGGAATTATCTGCTTCTAAATCCAAAACGCAGCTATCTAACAGAACGGTTGTCAATGTGTGCACTCAACTTCCAGAGTTAAACCCGTGTGTGGATTCAGCAGTCTGCAAACACTTTCTGTGCAGAGTCCCAAAACAGGCGTTTTCAGCCCATTACCGATATTTGGAAGAAACAGCAGGAAGCACAGGGAAATATCTGCTTCAAAATCCAAAACGCAGCTATCTAACAGAACGGTTGTCAATGTGTGCACTCAACTTCCAGAGTTAAACCCGTGTGTGGATTCAGCAGTCTGTAAACACTTTCTCTGCAGAGTCCCAAAACAAGCGTTTTCAGCCCATTACCGGCATATGGAAAAACAGCAGTAAGCACAGGGAAATATCTGCTTCTAAATCCAGAACGCAGCTATCTAACAGAACGGTTGTCAATGTTTGCACTCAACTTCCAGAGTTAAACCCGTGTGTGGATTCAGCAGTCTGCAAACACTTTCTGTGCCGAGTCCCAAAACAGGCGTTTTCAACCCATTACCGGCATATGGAAGAAACAGCAGTAAGCACAGGGAAATATCTGCTTCTAAATCCAAAACGCAGCTATCTAAGACAACGGTTGTCAATGTGTGCACTCACCTTCCAGAGATAAACCCGTGTGTGGATTCAGCAGTCTGAAAACACATTCTCTGCAGAGTCCCAAAACAGGCGTTTTCAGCCCATTACCGGCATATGGAAGAAACAGCAGTAAGCACAGGGAAATATCTACTTCTAAATCCAAAACGCAGCTATCTAACAGAACGGTTGTCAATGTGTGCACTCAACTTTCAGAGTTAAACCCGTGTGTGGATTCAGCAGTCTGTAAACACTTTCTCTGCAGAGTCCCAAAACAGGCGTTTTCAGCCCATTACCGGCATATGGAAAAACAGCAGTAAGCACAGGGAAATATCTGCTTCTAAATCCAAAACGCAGCTATCTAAGACAACGGTTGTCAATGTGTGCACTCACCTTCCAGAGATAAACCCGTGTGTGGATTCAGCAGTCTGCAAACACTTTCTGTGCAGAGTCCCAAAACAGGCGTTTTCAACCCATTACCGGCATAAGGAAGAAACAGCAGTAAGCACAGGGAAATATCTGCTTCTAAATCCAAAACGCAGCTATCTAAGACAACGGTTGTCAATGTGTGCACTCACCTTCCAGAGATAAACCCGTGTGTGGATTCAGCAGTCTGAAAACACTTTCTCTGCAGAGTCCCAAAACAGGCGTTTTCAGCCCATTACCGGCATATGGAAGAAACAGCAGTAAGCACAGGGAAATATCTGCTTCTAAATCCAAAACGCAGCTATCTAACAGAACGGTTGTCAATGTGTGCACTCAACTTCCAGAGTTAAATCTGTGTGTGGATTCTGCAGTCTGCAAACACATTCTCTGCAGAGACCCAAAACAGGCGTTTTCAGCCCATTACCGGCATATGGAAGAAACAGCAGTAAGCACAAGGAAATATGTGCTTCTAAATCCAAAACGCAGCTATCTAACAGAACGGATGTCAGTGTGTGCACTGAACTTCCAGAGTTAAACCCGTGTGTGGATTCAGCAGTCTGCAAACACTTTCTCTGCAGAGTCCCAAAACAGGTGTTTTCAACCCATTACCGGCATATGGAAGAAACAGCAGTAAGCACAGGGAAATATCTGCTTCTAAATCCAAAACGCAGCTATCTAACAGAACGGTTGTCAATGTGTGCACTCAACTTCCAGAGTTAAATCTGTGTGTGGATTCAGTAGTCTGCAAACACATTCTCTGCAGAGACCCAAAACAGGCGTTTTCAGCCCATTACCGGCATATGGAAGAAACAGCAGTAAGCACAGGGAAATATCTGCTTCTAAATCCAAAACGCAGCTATCTAACAGAACGGTTGTCAATGTGTGCACTCAACTTCCAGAGTTAAACCTGTGTGTGGATTCAGCAGTCTGCAAACACTTTCTCTGAAGAGTCCCAAAACAGGCGTTTTCAGCCCATTACCGGCATATGGAAGAAACAGCAGTAAGCACAGGGAAATATCTGCTTCTAAATCCAAAACGCAGCTATCTAACAGAACGGTTGTCAATGTGTGCACTCAACTTCCAGAGTTAAACCCATATGTGGATTCAGCAGTCTGCAAACAATTTCTGTGCAGAGTCCCAAAACAGGCCTTTTCAGCCCATGACCGACATTTGGGAGAAACAGCAGTAAGCACAGGGAAATATCAGCTTCTAAATCCAAAACGCAGCAATCTAACAGAACGGTTGTCAATGTGTGCACTCAACTTCCAGGGTTAAACCCGTGTGTCGATTCAGCAGTCTGCAAACACTTTCTCTGCAGAGTCCCAAAACAGGTGTTTTCAGCCCATTACCGGCATATGGAAGAAACAGCAGTAAGCACAGGGAAATATCTGCTTCTTAATCCAAAACGCAGTTATCTAACAGAACGTTTGTCAATGTGTGCACTCAACTTCCAGAGATGAACCTGTGTGTGGATTCAGAAGTCTGCAAACACATTCTGTGCAGAGTCCCAAAACAGGCATTTTCAGCCCATTACCGGCATATGGAAGAAACAGCAGTAAGCACAGGGAAATATGTGTTTCTAAATCCAAAACGCAGCTATCTAACAGAACGGTTGTCAATGTGTGCACTCAACTTCCAGAGTTAAACCCGTGTGTGGATTCAGGAGTCTGCAAACACTTTCTGTGCAGAGTCCCAAAACAGGCGTTTTCAGCCCATTACCGACATTTGGAAGAAACAGCAGTAAGCACAGGGAAATATCTGCTTCTAAATCCAAAACGCAGCTATCCAACAGAACGGTTGTCAATGTCTGCACTCAACTTCCAGAGTTAAACCCGGGCGTGGATTCAGCAGTCTGCAAAGACCTTCCCTGCAGAGTCCCAAAACAGGCGTTTTCAGCCCATTACCGGTATATGGAAGAAACAGCAGTAAGCACAGGGAAATATCTGCTTCTAAATCCAAAACGCAGCTATCTAACAGAACGGTTGTCAATGTGTGCACTCAACTTCCAGAGTTAAACCCGTGTGTGGATTCAGCAGTCTGCAAACACTTTCTGTGCAGAGTCCCAAAAGAGGCGTTTTCAGCCCATTACCGACATTTGGGAGAAACAGCAGTAAACACAGGGAAATATCTGCTTCTAAATCCAAAACGCAGCTATCTAACAGAACGGTTGTCAATGTGTGCACTCAACTTCCAGAGTTAAACCCGTGTGTGGATTCTGCAGTCTGCAAACACTTTCTGTGCAGAGTCCCAAAACAGGCGTTTTCATCCCATTAACGGCATAAGGAAGAAACAGCAGTAAGCACAGGGAAATATCTGCTTCTAAATCCAAAACGCAACTATCTAACAGAACGGTTGTCAATGTGTGCACTCAACTTCCAGAGTTAAACCCGTTTGTGGATTCAGCAGTCTGCAAACACTTTCTCTGCAGAGTCCCAAAACAGGCGTTTTCAGCCCATTACCGGCATACGGAAGAAAAAGCAGTAAGCACAGGGAAATATCTGCTTCTAAATCCAAAACGCAGCAATCAAACAGAACGGTTGTCAATGTGTGCACTCAACTTCCAGAGTTAAACCCGTGTGTGGATTCAGCAGTCTGCAAACACTTTCTCTGCAGAGTCCCAAAACAGGCGTTTTCAGCCCATTACCGGCATATGGAAGAAACAGCACCAAGCACAGGGAAATATCTGCTTCTAAATCCAAAACGCAGCTATCTAACAGAACGGTTGTCAATGTGTACACTCAACTTCCAGAGTTAAACCCGTGTGTGGATTCAGCAGTCTGCAAACACATTCCCTGCAGAGTCCCAAAACAGGCGTTTTCAGCCCATTACCAGCATGAGGAAGAAACAACAGTAAGCACAGGGAAATATCTGCTTCTAAATCCAAAACGCAGCTATCTAACAGAACGGTTGTCAATGTGTGCACTCAACTTTCAGAGTTAAACCCGTGTGTGGATTCAGCAGTCTGCAAAGACCTTCCCTTCAGAGTCCCAAAACAGGCGTTTTCAGCCCATTACCGGCATATGGAAGAAACAGCAGTAAGCACAGGGAATTATCTGCTTCTAAATCCAAAACGCAGCTATCTAACAGAACGGTTGTCAATGTGTGCACTCAACTTCCAGAGTTAAACCCGTGTGTGGATTCAGCAGTCTGCAAACACTTTCTGTGCAGAGTCCCAAAACAGGCGTTTTCAGCCCATTACCGATATTTGGAAGAAACAGCAGGAAGCACAGGGAAATATCTGCTTCAAAATCCAAAACGCAGCTATCTAACAGAACGGTTGTCAATGTGTGCACTCAACTTCCAGAGTTAAACCCGTGTGTGGATTCAGCAGTCTGTAAACACTTTCTCTGCAGAGTCCCAAAACAAGCGTTTTCAGCCCATTACCGGCATATGGAAAAACAGCAGTAAGCACAGGGAAATATCTGCTTCTAAATCCAGAACGCAGCTATCTAACAGAACGGTTGTCAATGTTTGCACTCAACTTCCAGAGTTAAACCCGTGTGTGGATTCAGCAGTCTGCAAACACTTTCTGTGCCGAGTCCCAAAACAGGCGTTTTCAACCCATTACCGGCATATGGAAGAAACAGCAGTAAGCACAGGGAAATATCTGCTTCTAAATCCAAAACGCAGCTATCTAAGACAACGGTTGTCAATGTGTGCACTCACCTTCCAGAGATAAACCCGTGTGTGGATTCAGCAGTCTGAAAACACATTCTCTGCAGAGTCCCAAAACAGGCGTTTTCAGCCCATTACCGGCATATGGAAGAAACAGCAGTAAGCACAGGGAAATATCTACTTCTAAATCCAAAACGCAGCTATCTAACAGAACGGTTGTCAATGTGTGCACTCAACTTCCAGAGTTAAATCTGTGTGTGGATTCTGCAGTCTGCAAACACATTCTCTGCAGAGACCCAAAACAGGCATTTTCAGCCCATTACCGGCATATGGAAGAAACAGCAGTAAGGACAGGGAAATATGTGCTTCTAAATCCAAAACGCAGCTATCTAACAGAACGGATGTCAATGTGTGCACTCAACTTCCAGAGTTAAACCCGTGTGTGGATTCAGCAGTCTGCAAACACTTTCTCTGCAGAGTCCCAAAACAGGCGTTTTCAACCCATTACCGGCATATGGAAGAAACAGCAGTAAGCACAGGAAAATATCTGCTTCTAAATCCGAAACGCAGCTATCTAACAGAACGGTTGTCAATGTGTGCACTCAACTTCCAGAGTTAAATCTGTGTGTGGATTCAGTAGTCTGCAAACACATTCTCTGCAGAGACCCAAAACAGGCGATTTCAGCCCATTACCGGCATATGGAAGAAACAGCAGTAAGCACAGGGAAATATCTGCTTCTAAATCCAAAACGCAGCTATCTAACAGAACGGTTGTCAATGTGTGCACTCAACTTCCAGAGTTAAACCTGTGTGTGGATTCAGCAGTCTGCAAACACTTTCTCTGAAGAGTCCCAAAACAGGCGTTTTCAGCCCATTACCGGCATATGGAAGAAACCGCAGTAAGCACAGGGAAATATCTGCTTCTAAATCCAAAACGCAGCTATCTAACAGAACGGTTGTCAATGTGTGCACCCAACTCCCAGAGGTAAACCCGTGTGTGGATTCAGCAGTCTGCAAACACTTTTTCTGCAGAGTCCCAAAACAGGCGTTTTCAGCCCAATACCGGCATATGGAAGAAACAGCAGTAAGCACAGGGAAATATCTGCTTCTAAATCCAAAACGCAGCTATCTAACAGAACGGTTGTCAATGTGTGCACTGAACTTCCAGAGTTAAACCCGTGTGTGGATTCAGCAGTCTGCAAACACTTTCTCTGCAGAGTCCCAAAACAGGCGTTTTCAGCCTATTACCGGCATATGGAAGAAACAGCAGTAAGCACAGGGAAATATCTGCTTCTAAATCCAAAACGCAGCTATCTAACAGAACGGTTGCCAATGTGTGCACTCAACTTCCAGAGTTAAACCCGTGAGTGGATTCAGCAGTCTGCAAACACTTTCTCTGCAGAGTCCCAAAACAGGCGTTTTCAGCCCTTTACTGGCATATGGAAGAAACAGCAGTAAGCAAAGGGAAATATCTGCTTCTAAATCCAAAACGCAGCTATCTAACAGAACGGTTGTCAATGTGTGCACTCAACTTCCAGAGTTAAACCCGTGTGTGGATTCAGCAGTCTGCAAATACTTTCTCTGCAGAGTCCCAAAACAGGCGTTTTCAGCCCATTACCGGCATATGGAAGAAACAGCAGTAAGCACAGGGAATTATCTGCTTCTAAATCCAAAACGCAGCTATCTAACAGAACGGTTGTCAATGTGTGCACTCAACTTCCAGAGTTAAACCCGTGTGTGGATTCAGCAGTCTGCAAACACTTTCTCTGCAGAGTCCCAAAAGAGGCGTTTTCAGCCCATTACCGGCATATGGAAGAAACAGCAGTAAGCACAGTGAAATATCTGCTTCTAAATCCAAAACGCAGCTATCTAACAGAACGGTTGTCAATGTGTACACTCAACTTCCAGAGTTAAACCCGTGTGTGGATTCAGCAGTTTGCAAACACATTCCCTGCAGAGTCCGAAAACACGCGTTTTCAGCCCATTACCGGCATAAGGAAGAAACAGAAGTAAGCACAGGGAAATATCTGCTTCTAAATCCAAAACGCAGCTATCTAACAGAACGGTTGTCAATGTGTGCACTCAACTTCCAGAGTTAAACCCGTGTGTGGATTCAGCAGTCTGCAGAGACCTTCCCTGCAGAGTCCCAAAACAGGCGTTTTCAGCCCATTACCGGCATATGGAAGAAACAGCAGTAAGCACAGGGAAATATCTGCTTCTAAATCCAAAACGCAGCTATCTAACAGAACGGTTGTCAATGTGTGCACTCAACTTCCAGAGTTAAACCCGTGTGTGGATTTAGCAGTCTGCAAACACTTTCTCTGCAGAGTCCCAAAACAGGCGTTTTCAGCCTATTACCGGCATATGGAAGAAACAGCCGTAAGCACAGGGAAATATCTGCTTCTAAATCCTAAACGCAGCTATCTAACAGAACGGTTGTCAATGTGTGCACTCAACTTCCAGAGTTAAACCCGTGTGTGGATTCAGCAGTCTGCAAACACTTTCTCTGCAGAGTCCCAAAACAGGCGTTTTCAGCCCTTTACTGGCATATGGAAGAAACAGCAGTAAGCAAAGGGAAATATCTGCTTCTAAATCCAAAACGCAGCTATCTAACAGAACGGTTGTCAATGTGTGCACTCAACTGCCAGAGTTAAACCCGTGTGTGGATTCAGCAGTCTGCAAACACTTTCTCTGCAGAGTCCCAAAACAGGCGTTTTCAGCCCATTACCGGCATATGGAAGAAACAGCAGTAAGCACAGGGAATTATCTGCTTCTAAATCCAAAACGCAGCTATCTAACAGAACGGTTGTCAATGTGTGCACTCAACTTCCAGAGTTAAACCCGTGTGTGGATTCAGCAGTCTGGAAACGCTTTCTCTGCAGAGTCCCAAAACAGGCGTTTTCAGCCCATTACCGGCATATGGAAGAAACAGCAGTAAGCACAGTGAAATATCTGCTTCTAAATCCAAAACGCAGCTATCTAACAGAACGGTTGTCAATGTGCACACTCAACTTCCAGAGTTAAACCCGTGTGTGGATTCAGCAGTCTGCAAACACATTCCCTGCAGAGTCCCAAAAGAGGCGTTTTCAGCCCATTACCGGCATAAGGAAGAAACAGCAGTAAGCACAGGGAAATATCTGCTTCTAAATCCAAAACGCAGCTCTCTAACAGAACGGTTGTCAATGTGTGCACTCAACTTCCAGAGTTAAACCCGTGTGTGGATTCAGCAGTCTGCAAAGACCTTCCCTGCAGAGTCCCAAAACAGGCGTTTTCAGCCCATTACCGGCATATGGAAGAAACAGCAGTAAGCAAAGGGAAATATCTGCTTCTAAATCCAAAACGCAGCTATCTAACAGAACGGTTGTCAATGTGTGCACTCAACTTCCAGAGTTAAACCCGTGTGTGGATTCAGGAGTCTGCAAACACTTTCTCTGCAGAGTCCCAAAACAGGCGTTTTCAGCCCATTACCGACATTTGGAAGAAACAGCAGTAAGCACAGGGAAATATCTGCTTCTAAATCCAAAACGCAGCTATCCAACAGAACGGTTGTCAATGTGTGCACTCAATTTCCAGAGTTAAACCCGTGCGTGGATTCAGCAGTCTGCAAACACCTTCCCTGCAGAGTCCCAAAACAGGCGTTTTCAGCCCATTACCGGTATATGGAAGAAACAGCAGTAAGCACAGGGAAATATCTGCTTCTAAATCCAAAACGCAGCTATCTAACAGAACGGTTGTCAATGTGTGCACTCAACTTCCAGAGTTAAACCCGTGTGTGGATTCAGCAGTCTGCAAACACTTTCTGTGCAGAGTCCCAAAAGAGGCCTTTTCAGCCCATTACCGACATTTGGGAGAAACAGCAGTAAGCACAGGGAAATATCTGCTTCTAAATCCAAAACGCAGCTATCTAACAGAACGGTTGTCAATGTGTGCACTCAACTTCCAGAGTTAAACCCGTGTGTGGATTCTGCAGTCTGCAAACACTTTCTGTGCAGAGTCCCAAAACAGGCGTTTTCATCCCATTAACGGCATAAGGAAGAAACAGCAGTAGGCACAGGGAAATATCTGCTTTTAAATCCAAAACGCAACTATCTAACAGAACGGTTGTCAATGTGTGCACTCAACTTCCAGAGTTAAACCCGTTTGTGGATTCAGCAGTCTGCAAACACTTTCTCTGCAGAGTCCCAAAACAGGCGTTTTCAGCCCATTACCGGCATACGGAAGAAAAAGCAGTAAGCACAGGGAAATATCTGCTTCTAAATCCAAAACGCAGCAATCAAACAGAACGGTTGTCAATGTGTGCACTCAACTTCCAGAGTTAAACCCGTGTGTGGATTCAGCAGTCTGCAAACACTTTCTCTGCAGAGTCCCAAAACAGGCGTTTTCAGCCCATTACCGGCATATGGAAGAAACAGCACCAAGCACAGGGAAATATCTGCTTCTAAATCCAAAACGCAGCTATCTAACAGAACGGTTGTCAATGTGTACACTCAACTTCCAGAGTTAAACCCGTGTGTGGATTCAGCAGTCTGAAAACACATTCCCTTCAGAGTCCCAAAACAGGCGTTTTCAGCCCATTACCAGCATGAGGAAGAAACAACAGTAAGCACAGGGAAATATCTGCTTCTAAATCCAAAACGCAGCTATCTAACAGAACGGTTGTCAATGTGTGCACTCAACTTTCAGAGTTAAACCCGTGTGTGGATTCAGCAGTCTGCAAAGACCTTCCCTTCAGAGTCCCAAAACAGGCGTTTTCAGCCCATTACCGGCATATGGAAGAAACAGCAGTAAGCACAGGGAATTATCTGCTTCTAAATCCAAAACGCAGCTATCTAACAGAACGGTTGTGAATGTGTGCACTCAACTTCCAGAGTTAAACCCGTGTGTGGATTCAGCAGTCTGCAAACACTTTCTGTGCAGAGTCCCAAAACAGGCGTTTTCAGCCCATTACCGATATTTGGAAGAAACAGCAGGAAGCACAGGGAAATATCTGCTTCAAAATCCAAAACGCAGCTATCTAACAGAACGGTTGTCAATGTGTGCACTCAACTTCCAGAGTTAAACCCGTGTGTGGATTCAGCAGTCTGTAAACACTTTCTCTGCAGAGTCCCAAAACAAGCGTTTTCAGCCCATTACCGGCATATGGAAAAACAGCAGTAAGCACAGGGAAATATCTGCTTCTAAATCCAGAACGCAGCTATCTAACAGAACGGTTGTCAATGTTTGCACTCAACTTCCAGAGTTAAACCCGTGTGTGGATTCAGCAGTCTGCAAACACTTTCTGTGCAGAGTCCCAAAACAGGCGTTTTCAACCCATTACCGGCATATGGAAGAAACAGCAGAAAGCACAGGGAAATATCTGCTTCTAAATCCAAAACGCAGCTATCTAAGACAACGGTTGTCAATGTGTGCACTCACCTTCCAGAGATAAACCCGTGTGTGGATTCAGCAGTCTGAAAACACTTTCTCTGCAGAGTCCCAAAACAGGCGTTTTCAGCCCATTACCGGCATATGGAAGAAACAGCAGTAAGCACAGGGAAATATCTGCTTCTAAATCCAAAACGCAGCTATCTAACAGAACGGTTGTCAATGTGTGCACGCAACTTCCAGAGTTAAATCTGTGTCTGGATTCTGCAGTCTGCAAACACATTCTCTGCAGAGACCCAAAACAGGCATTTTCAGCCCATTACCGGCATATGGAAGAAACAGCTGTAAGCACAGGGAAATATGTGCTTCTAAATCCAAAACGCAGCTATCTAACAGAACGGATGTCAATGTGTGCACTCAACTTCCAGAGTTAAACCCGTGTGTGGATTCAGCAGTCTGCAAACACTTTCTCTGCAGAGTCCCAAAACAGGCGTTTTCAACCCATTACCGGCATATGGAAGAAACAGCAGTAAGCACAGGGAAATATCTGCTTCTAAATCCGAAACGCAGCTATCTAACAGAACGGTTGTCAATGTGTGCACTCAACTTCCAGAGGTAAATCTGTGTGTGGATTCAGTAGTCTGCAAACACATTCTCTGCAGAGACCCAAAACAGGCGATTTCAGCCCATTACCGGCATATGGAAGAAACAGCAGTAAGCACAGGGAAATATCTGCTTCTAAATCCAAAACGCAGCTATCTAACAGAACGGTTGTCAATGTGTGCACCCAACTCCCAGAGGTAAACCCGTGTGTGGATTCAGCAGTCTGCAAACACTTTCTCTGCAGAGTCCCAAACCAGGCGTTTTCAGCCCATTACCGGCATATGGAAGAAACAGCAGTAAGCACAGGGAAATATCTGCTTCTAAATCGAAAACGCAGCTATCTAACAGAACGGTTGTCACAGTGTACACTCAACTTCCAGAGATAAACCCGTGTGTGGATTCAGCAGTCTGCAAACACATTCCCTGCAGAGTCCCAAAACAGGCGTTTTCAGCCCATTACCGGCATATGGAAGAAACAGCAGTAAGCACAGGGAAATATCTGCTTCTAAATCCAAAACGCAGCTATCCAACAGAACGGTTGTCAATGTGTGCACTCAACTTCCAGAGTTAAACCCGTGTGTGGATTCAGCAGTCTGCAAAGACCTTCCCTGCAGAGTCCCAAAACAGGCGTTTTCAGCCCATTACCGGCATATGGAAGAAACAGCAGTAAGCACAGGGAAATATCTGCTTCTAAATCCAAAACGCAGCTATCTAACAGAACGGTTGTCAATGTGTGCACTCAACTTCCAGAGTTAAACCCGTGTGTGGATTCAGCAGTCTGCAAGCAATTTCTGTGCAGAGTCCCAAAACAGGCCTTTTCAGCCGATGACCGACATTTGGGAGAAACAGCAGTAAGCACAGGGAAATATCAGCTTCTAAATCCAAAACGCAGCTATCTAACAGAACGGTTGTCAATGTGTGAACTCAACTTCCAGGGTTAAACCCGTGTGTCGATTCAGCAGTCTGCAAACACTTTCTCTGCAGAGTCCCAAAACAGGTGTTTTCAGCCCATGACCGGCATATGGAAGAAACAGCAGTAAGCACAGGGAAATATCTGCTTCTTAATCCAAAACACAGCTATCTAACAGAACGTTTGTCAATGTGTGCACTCAACTTCCAGAGATGAACCTGTGTGTGGATTCAGCAGTCTGCAAACACATTCTGTGCAGAGTCCCAAAACAGGCATTTTCAGCCCATTACCGGCATATGGAAGAAATAGCAGTAAGCACAGGGAAATATGTGTTTCTAAATCCAAAACGCAGCTATCTAACAGAACGGATGTCAATGTGTGCACTCAACTTCCAGAGTTAAACCCGTGTGTGGATTCAGCAGTCTGCAAACACTTTCTCTGCAGAGTCCCAAAACAGGCGTTTTCAGCCCAATACCGGCATATGGAAGAAACAGCAGTAAGCACAGGGAAATATCTGCTTCTAAATCCAAAACGCAGCTATCTAACAGAACGGTTGTCAATGTGTGCACTGAACTTCCAGAGTTAAACCCGTGTGTGGATTCAGCAGTCTGCAAACACTTTCTCTGCAGAGTCCCAAAACAGGCGTTTTCAGCCTATTACCGGCATATGGAAGAAACAGCAGTAAGCACAGGGAAATATCTGCTTCTAAATCCAAAACGCAGCTATCTAACAGAACGGTTGTCAATGTGTGCACTCAACTTCCAGAGTTAAACCCGTGAGTGGATTCTGCAGTCTGCAAAAACTTTCTCTGCAGAGTCCCAAAACAGGCGTTTTCAGCCCTTTACTGGCATATGGAAGAAACAGCAGTAAGCAAAGGGAAATATCTGCTTCTAAATCCAAAACGCAGCTATCTAACAGAACGGTTGTCAATGTGTGCACTCAACTTCCAGAGTTAAACCCGTGTGTGGATTCAGCAGTCTGCAAATACTTTCTCTGCAGAGTCCCAAAACAGGCGTTTTCAGCCCATTACCGGCATATGGAAGAAACAGCAGTAAGCACAGGGAATTATCTGCTTCTAAATCCAAAACGCAGCTATCTAACAGAACGGTTGTCAATGTGTGCACTCAACTTCCAGAGTTAAACCCGTGTGTGGATTCAGCAGTCTGCAAACACTTTCTCTGCAGAGTCCCAAAACAGGCGTTTTCAGCCCATTACCGGCATATGGAAGAAACAGCAGTAAGCACAGTGAAATATCTGCTTCTAAATCCAAAACGCAGCTATCTAACAGAACGGTTGTCAATGTGTACACTCAACTTCCAGAGTTAAACCCGTGTGTGGATTCAGCAGTTTGCAAACAGATTCCCTGCAGAGTCCGAAAACACGCGTTTTCAGCCCATTACCGGCATAAGGAAGAAACAGAAGTAAGCACAGGGAAATATCTGCTTCTAAATCCAAAACGCAGCTATCTAACAGAACGGTTGTCAATGTGTGCACTCAACTTCCAGAGTTAAACCCGTGTGTGGATTCAGCAGTCTGCAGAGACCTTCCCTGCAGAGTCCCAAAACAGGCGTTTTCAGCCCATTACCGGCATATGGAAGAAACAGCAGTAAGCACAGGGAAATATCTGCTTCTAAATCCAAAACGCAGCTATCTAACAGAACGGTTGTCAATGTGTGCACTCAACTTCCAGAGTTAAACCCGTGTGTGGATTCAGCAGTCTGCAAACACTTTCTCTGCAGAGTCCCGAAACAGGCGTTTTCAGCCCATTACCGGCATATGGAAGAAACAGTAGTAAGCACAGGGAAATATCTGCTTCTAAATCCAGAACGCAGCTATCTAACAGAATGGTTGTCAATGTGTGCACTCAACTTCCAGAGATAAACCCGTGTGTGGATTCAGCAGTCTGCAAACACTTTTTGTGCAGAGTCCCAAAACAGGCGTTTTCAGCCCATTACCGACATTTGGAAGAAACAGCAGGAAGCACAGGGAAATATCTGCTTCTAAATCCAAAACGCAGCTATCTTACAGAACGGTTGTCAATGTGTGCACTCAACTTCCAGAGTTAAACCCGTGTGTGGATTCAGCAGTCTGCAAAGACCTTCCCTGCAGAGTCCCAAAACAGGCGTTTTCAGCCCATTACCGGCATATGGAAGAAACAGCAGGAAGCACACGGAAATATCTGCTTCTAAATCCAGAACGCAGCTATCTAACAGAATGGTTGTCAATGTGTGCACTCAACTTCCAGAGTTAAACCCGTGTGTGGATTCAGCAGTCTGTAAACACTTTCTCTGCAGAGTCCCAAAACAGGCGTTTTCATCCCATTACCAGCATATGGAAGCAACAGCAGTAAGCACAGGGAAATATCTGCTTCTAAATCCAGAACGCAGCTATCTAACAGAATGGTTGTCAATGTGTGCACTCAACTTCAAGACTTAATCCCGTGTGTGGATTTAGCAGTCTGCAAACACTTTCTGTGCAGAGTCCCCAAACAGGCGTTTTCAGCCCATTACCGGCATATGAAAGAAACAGCAGTAAGCACAGGGAAATATCTGCTTCTAAATCCAAAACGCCGCTATCTAAGAGAACGGTTGTCAATGTGTGCACTCAACTTCCAGAGTTAAACCCGTGTGTGGATTCAGCAGTCTGCAAACACTTTCTCTGCAGAGTCCCAAAACAGGCGTTTTCAGCCCATTACCGGCATATGGAAGAAACAGCAGGAAGCACACGGAAATATCTGCTTCTAAATCCAAAACGCAGCTATCTAACAGAACGGTTGTCAATGTGTGCACTCAACTTCCAGAGTTAAAGCCGTGCGTGGATTTAGCAGTCTGCAAAGACCTTCCCTGCAGATTCCCAAAACAGGCGTTTTCAGCCCATTACCGGCATATGGAAGAAACAGTAGTAAGCACAGGGAAATATCTGCTTCTAAATCCAAAACGCAGCTATCTAACAGAACGGTTGTCAATGTGTGCACTCAACTTCCAGAGTTAAACCCGTGTGCGGATTCAGCAGTCTGCAAACACTTTCTGTGCAGAGTCCCAAAACAGGCGTTTTCAACCCATTACCGACATTTGGAAGAAACAGCAGTAAGCCCAGGGAAATATCTGCTTCTAAATCCAAAACGCAGCTATCTAACAGAACGGTTGTCAATGTGTGCACTGAACTTCCGGAGTTAAACCCGTGTGTGGATTCAGCAGTCTGCAAACACTTTCTCTGCAGTGTCCCAAAACAGGCGTTTTCAGCCCATTACCGGAATATGGAAGAAACAGCAGTAAGCACAGGGAAATATGTGCTTCTAAATCCAAAACGCAGCTATCTAACAGAACGGATGTCAATGTGTGCCCTCAACTTCCAGAGTTAAACCCGTGTGTGGATTCAGCAGTCTGCAAACACTTTCTCTGCAGAGTCCCAAAACAGGCGTTTTCAGCCCAATACCGGCATATGGAAGAAACAGCAGTAAGCACAGGGAAATATCTGCTTCTAAATCCAAAACGCAGCTATCTAACAGAACGTTTGTCAATGTGTGCACTGAACTTCCGGAGTTAAACCCGTGTGTGGATTCAGCAGTCTGCAAACACTTTCTCTGCAGAGTCCCAAAACAGGCGTTTTCAGCCCATTACCGGAATATGGAAGAAACAGCAGTAAGCACAGGGAAATATGTGCTTCTAAATCCAAAACGCAGCTATCTAACAGAACGGATGTCAATGTGTGCCCTCAACTTCCAGAGTTAAACCCGTGTGTGGATTCAGCAGTCTGCAAACACTTTCTCTGCAGAGTCCCAAAACAGGCGTTTTCAGCCCAATACCGGCATATGGAAGAAACAGCAGTAAGCACAGGGAAATATCTGCTTCTAAATCCAAAACGCAGCTATCTAACAGAACGGTTGTCAATGTGTGCACTGAACTTCCAGAGTTAAACCCGTGTGTGGATTCAGCAGTCTGCAAACACTTTCTCTGCAGAGTCCCAAAACAGGCGTTTTCAGCCTATTACCGGCATATGGAAGTAACAGCAGTAAGCACAGGGAAATATCTGCTTCTAAATCCAAAACGCAGCTATCTAACAGAACGGTTGTCAATGTGTGCACTCAACTTCCAGAGTTAAACCCGTGAGTGGATTCAGCAGTCTGCAAACACTTTCTCTGCAGAGTCCCAAAACAGGCGTTTTCAGCCCATTACTGGCATATGGAAGAAACAGCAGTAAGCAAAGGGAAATATCTGCTTCTAAATCCAAAACGCAGCTATCTAACAGAACGGTTGTCAATGTGTGCACTCAACTTCCAGAGTTAAACCCGTGTGTGGATTCAGCAGTCTGCAAACACTTTCTCTGAAGAGTCCCAAATCAGGCGTTTTCAGCCCATTACCGGCATAAGGATGAAACAGCAGTAAGCACAGGGAATTATCTGCTTCTAAATCCAAAACGCAGCTATCTAACAGAACGGTTGTCAATGTGTGCACTCAACTTCCAGAGTTAAACCCGTGTGTGGATTCAGCAGTCTGCAAACAAATTCCCTGCAGAGTCCCAAAACAGGCGTTTTCAGCACATTACCGGCATAAGGAAGAAACAGCAGTAAGCACAGGGAAATATCTGCTTCTAAATCCAAAACGCAGCTATCAAACAGAACGGTTGTCAATGTGTGCACTCAACTTCCAGAGTTAAACCCGTGTGTGGATTCAGCAGTCTGCAAAGACCTTCCGTGCAGAGTCCCAAAACAGGCGTTTTCAGCCCATTACCGGCATATGGAAGAAACAGCAGTAAGCACCGGGAAATATCTGCTTCTAAATCCAAAACGCAGCTATCTAACAGAACGGTTGTCAATGTGTGCACTCAACTTCCAGAGTTAAACCCGTGTGTGGATTCAGCAGTCTGCAAACACTTTCTCTGCAGAGTCCCAAAACAGGCGTTTTCAGCCCATTACTGGCATATGGAAGAAACAGCAGTAAGCAAAGGGAAATATCTGCTTCTAAATCCAAAACGCAGCTATCTAACAGAACGGTTGTCAATGTGTGCACTCAACTTCCAGAGTTAAACCCCTGTGTGGGTTCAGCAGTCTGCAAACACTTTCTCTGCAGAGTCCCAAAACAGGCGTTTTCAGCCCATTACCGGCATAAGGATGAAACAGCAGTAAGCACAGGGAATTTTCTGCTTCTAAATCCAAAACGCAGCTATCTAACAGAACGGTTGTCAATGTGTGCACTCAACTTCCAGAGTTAAACCCGTGTGTGGATTCAGCAGTCTGCAAACAAATTCCCTGCAGAGTCCCAAAACAGGCGTTTTCAGCCCATTACCGGCATAAGGAAGAAACAGCAGTAAGCACCGGGAAATATCTGCTTCTAAATCCAAAACGCAGCTATCTAACAGAACGGTTGTCAATGTGTGCACTCAACTTCCAGAGTTAAACCCGTGTGTGGATTCAGCAGTCTGCAAAGACCTTCCCTGCAGAGTCCCAAAACAGGCATTTTCAGCCCATTACCGGCATATGGAAGAAACAGCAGTAAGCACCGGGAAATATCTGCTTCTAAATCCAAAACGCAGCTATCTAACAGAACGGTTGTCAATGTGTGCACTCAACTTCCAGAGTTAAACCCGTGTGTGGATTCAGCAGTCTGCAAACACTTTCTCTGCAGAGTCCCAAAACAGGCGTTTTCAGCCCATTACCGACATTTGGAAGAAACAGCAGGAAGCACAGGGAAATATCTGCTTCTAAATCCAAAACGCAGCTATCTAACAGAACGGTTGTCAATGTGTGCACTCAACTTCCAGAGTTAAACCCGTGTGTGGATTCAGCAGTCTGTAAACACTTTCTCTGCAGAGTCCCAAAACAGGTGTTTTCAGCCCATTACCGGCATATGGAAGAAACAGCAGTAAGCACAGGGAAATATCTGCTTCTAAATCCAGAACGCAGCTATCTAACAGAATGGTTGCCAATGTGTGCACTCAACTTCCAGACTTAAACCCGTGTGTGGATTTAGCAGTCTGCAAACACTTTCTGTGCAGAGTCCCCAAACAGGCGTTTTCAGCCCATTTCCGGCATATGAAAGAAACAGCAGTAAGCACAGGGAAATATCTGCTTCTAAATCCAAAACGCAGCTATCTAACAGAACGGTTGTCAATGTGTACACTCAACTTCCAGAGTTAAACCCGTGTGTGGATTCAGCAGTCTGCAACACATTCCCTGCAGTGTCCCAAAACAGGCGTTTTCAGCCCATTACCGGCATATGGAAGAAACAGCAGTAAGCACAGGGAAATATCTGCTTCTAAATCCAAAACGCAGCTATCTAACAGAACGGTTGTCAATGTGTGCACTCAACTTCCAGAGTTAAACCCGTGTGTGGATTCAGCAGTCTGCAAACACTTTATGTGCAGAGTCCCAAAACAGGCGTTTTCAGCCCATTACCGACATTTGGAAGAAACAGCAGTAAGCACAGGGAAATATCTGCTTCTAAATCCAAAACGCAGCTATCTTACAGAACGGTTGTCAATGTGTGCACTCAACTTCCAGAGTTAAACCCGTGTGTGGATTCAGCAGTCTGTTAACACTTTCTCTGCAGAGTCCGAAAACAGGCGTTTTCAGCCCATTACCGGCATATGGAAGCAACAGCAGTAAGCACAGGGAATTATCTGCTTCTAAATCCAGAACGCAGCTATCTAACAGAATGGTTGTCAATGTGTGCACTCAACTTCCAGACTTAAACCCGTGTGTGGATTTAGCAGTCTGCAAACACTTTCTGTGCAGAGTCCCCAAACAGGCGTTTTCAGCCCATTACCGGCATATGAAAGAAACAGCAGTAAGCACAGGGAAATATCTGCTTCTAAATCCAAAACGCAGCTATCTAAGAGAACGGTTGTCATTGTGTGCACTCAACTTCCAGAGTTAAACCCGTGTGTGGATTCAGCAGTCTGCAAACACTTTCTCTGCAGAGTCCCAAAACAGGCGTTTTCAGCCCATTACCGGCATATGGAAGAAACAGCAGTAAGCACAGGGAAATATCTGCTTCTAAATCCAAAACGCAGCTATCTAACAGAACGGTTGTCAATGTGTGCACTCAACTTCCTGAGTTAAATCTGTGTGTGGATTCTGCAGTCTGCAAACACATTCTCTGCAGAGAACTAAAACAGGCGTTTTCAGCCCATTACCGGCATATGGAAGAAACAGCAGTAAGCACAGGGAAATATGCGCTTCTAAATCCAAAACGCAGCTATCTAACAGAACGGATGTCAATGTGTGCACTCAACTTCCAGAGTTAAACCCGTGTGTGGATTCAGCAGTCTGCAAACACTTCCTCTGCAGAGTCCCAAAACAGGCGTTTTCAACCCATTACCGGCATATGGAAGAAACAGCAGTAAGCACAGGGAAATATCTGCTTCTAAATCCAAAACGCAGCTATCTAACAGAACGGTTGTCAATGTGTGCACTCAACTTCCAGAGTTAAATCTGTGTGTGGATTCAGTAGTCTGCAAACACATTCTCTGCAGAGACCAAAACAGGCGTTTTCAGCCCATTACCGGCATATGGAAGAAACAGCAGTAAGCACAGGGAAATATCTGCTTCTAAATCCAAAACGCAGCTATGTAACAGAACGGTTGTCAATGTGTGCACTCAACTTCCAGAGTTAAACCTGTGTGTGGATTCAGCAGTCTGTAAACACTTGCTCTGAAGAGTCCCAAAACAGGCGTTTTCAGCCCATTACCGGCATATGGAAGAAACAGCAGTAAGCACAGGGAAATATCTGCTTCTAAATCCGAAACGCAGCTATCTAACAGAACGGTTGTCAATGTGTGCACCAACTTCCAGAGGTAAACCCGTGTGTGGATTCAGCAGTCTGCAAACACTTTCTATGCAGAGTCCCAAAACAGGCGTTTTCAGCCCTTTACCGGCATATGGAAGAAACAGCAGTAAGCACAGGGAAATATCTGCTTCTAAATCCAAAACGCAGCTATCTAACAGAACGGTTGTCAATGTGTGCACTCAACTTCCAGAGTTAAAGCCATGCGTGGATTTAGCAGTCTGCAAAGACCTTCCCTGAAGACTCCCAAAACAGGCGTTTTCAGCCCATTACCGGCATATGGAAGAAACAGTAGTAAGCACAGGGAAATATCTGCTTCTAAATCCAAAACGCAGCTATCTAACAGAACGGTTTTCAATGTGTGCACTCAACTTCCAGAGTTAAACCCGTGTGTGGATTCAGCAGTCTGCAAACACTTTCTCTGCAGAGTCCCAAAACAGGAATTTTCCGCCTATTACCGGCATATGGAAGAAACAGCAGTAAGCACAGGGAAATATCTGCTTCTAAATCCAAAACGCAGCTATCTAACAGAACGGTTGTCAATGTGTGCACTCAACTTCCAGAGTTAAACCCGTCAGTGGATTCAGCAGTCTGCAAACACTTTCTCTGCAGAGTCCCAAAACAGGCGTTTTCAGCCCATTACTGGCATATGGAAGAAACAGCAGTAAGGAAAGGGAAATATCTGCTTCTAAATCCAAAACGCAGCTATCTAACAGAACGGTTGTCAATGTGTGCACTCAACTTCCAGAGTTAAACCCGTGTGTGGATTCAGCAGTCTGCAAACACTTTCTCTGCAGAGTCCCAAAACAGGCGTTTTCAGCCCATTACCGGCATAAGGAAGAAACAGCAGTAAGCACAGGGAATTATCTGCTTCTAAATCCAAAAAGCAGCTATCTAACAGAACGGTTGTCAATGTGTGCACTCAACTTCCAGAGTTAAACCCGTGTGTGGATTCAGCAGTCTGCAAACACTTTCTCTGCAGAGTCCCAAAACAGGCGTTTTCAGCCCATTACCGGCATATGGAAGAAACAGCAGTAAGCACAGTGAAATATCTGCTTCTAAATCCAAAACGCAGCTATCTAACAGAACGGTTGTCAGTGTGTACACTCAACTTCCAGAGTTAAACCCGTGTGTGGATTCAGCAGTCTGGAAACACATTCCCTGCAAAGTCCCAAAACAGGCGTTTTCAGCCCTTTACCGGCATAAGGAAGAAACAGCAGTAAGCACAGGGAAATATCTGCTTCTAAATCCAAAACGCAGCTATCTAACAGAACGGTTGTCAATGTGTGCACTCAACTTCCAGAGTTAAACCCGTGTGTGGATTCAGCAGTCTGCAAAGACCTTCCCTGCAGAGTCCCAAAACAGGCGTTTTCAGCCCATTACCGGCATATGGAAGAAACAGCAGTAAGCACAGGGAAATATCTGCTTCTAAATCCAAAACGCAGCTATCTAACAGAACGGTTGTCAATGTGTGCACTCAACTTCCAGAGTTAAACCCGTGTGTGGATTCAGCAGTCTGCAAACACTTTCTCTGCAGAGTCCCAAAACAGGCGTTTTCAGCCCATTACCGACATTTGGAAGAAACAGCAGGAAGCACAGGGAAATATCTGCTTCTAAATCCAAAACGCAGCTATCTAACAGAACGGTTGTCAATGTGTGCACTCAACTTCCAGAGTTAAACCCGTGTGTGGATTCAGCAGTCTGTAAACACTTTCTCTGCAGAGTCCCAAAACAGGCGTTTTCAGCCCATTACCGGCATATGGAAGAAACAGCAGTAAGCACAGGGAAATATCTGCTTCTAAATCCAGAACGCAGCTATCTAACAGAATGGCTGCCAATGTGTGCACTCAACTTCCAGACTTAAACCCGTGTGTGGATTTAGCAGTCTGCAAACACTTTCTGTGCAGAGTCCCCAAACAGGCGTTTTCAGCCCATTTCCGGCATATGAAAGAAACAGCAGTAAGCACAGGGAAATATCTGCTTCTAAATCCAAAACGCAGCTATCTAACAGAACGGTTGTCAATGTGTACACTCAACTTCCAGAGTTAAACCCGTGTGTGGATTCAGCAGTCTACAACACATTCCCTGCAGAGTCCCAAAACAGGCGTTTTCAGCCCATTACCGGCATAAGGAAGAAACAACAGTAAGCACAGGGAAATATCTGCTTCTAAATCCAAAACGCAGCTATCTAACAGAACGGTTGTCAATGTGTGCACTCAAATTCCAGAGTTAAACCCGTGTGTGGATTCAGCAGTCTGCAAAGACCTTCCCTGCAGAGTCCCAAAACAGGCGTTTTCAGCCCATTACCGGCATATGGAAGAAACAGCAGTAAGCACAGGGAAATATCTGCTTCTAAATCCAAAACGCAGCTATCTAACAGAACGGTTGTCAATGAGTGCACTCAACTTCCAGAGTTAAACCCGTGTGTGGATTCAGCAGTCTGCAAACACTTTCTCTGCAGAGTCCCAAAACAGGCGTTTTCAGCCCATTACCGGCATATGGAAGAAACAGCAGTAAGCACAGTGAAATATCTGCTTCTAAATCCAAAACGCAGCTATCTAACAGAACGGTTGTCAATGTGTACACTCAACTTCCAGAGTTAAACCCGTGTGTGGATTCAGCAGTCTGCAAACACATTCCCTGCAGAGTCCCAAAACAGGCGTTTTCAGCCCATTACCGGCATAAGGAAGAAACAGCAGTAAGCACAGGGAAATATCTGCTTCTAAATCCAAAACGCAGCTATCTAACAGAACGGTTGTCAATGTGTGCACTCAACTTACAGAGTTAAACCCGTGTGTGGATTCAGCAGTCTGCAAAGTCCTTCCCTGCAGAGTCCCAAAATAGGCGTTTTCAGCCCATTACCGGCATATGGAAGAAACAGCAGTAAGCACAGGGAAATATCTGCTTCTAAATCCAAAACGCAGCTATCTAACAGAACGGTTGTCAATGTGTGCACTCAACTTCCAGAGTTAAACCCGTGTGTGGATTCAGCAGTCTGCAAACACTTTCTCTGCAGAATCCCAAAACAGGCGTTTTCAGCCCATTACCGACATTTGGAAGAAACAGCAGGAAGCACAGGGAAATATCTGCTTCTAAATCCAAAACGCAGCTATCTAACAGAACGGTTGTCAATGTGTGCACTCAACTTCCAGAGTTAAACCCGTGTGTGGATTCAGCAGTCTGCAAACACTTTCTCTGCAGAGTCCCAAAACAGGCGTTTTCAGTCCATTACCGGCATATGGAAGAAACAGCAGTAAGCACAGGGAAATATTTGCTTCTAAATCCAAAACGCAGGTATCTAACAGAACGGTTGTCAATGTGTGCACTCAACTTCCAGAGTTAAAGCCGTGCGTGGATTTAGCAGTCTGCAAAGACCTTCCCTGCAGACTCCCAAAGCAGGCGTTTTCAGCCCATTACCGGCATAGGGAAGAAACAGTAGTAAGCACAGGGAAATATCTGCTTCTAAATCCAAAACGCAGCTATGTAACAGAACGGTTGTCAATGTGTGCACTCAACTTCCAGAGTTAAACCCGTGAGTGGATTCAGCAGTCTGCAAACACTTTCTCTGCAGAGTCCCAAAACAGGCGTTTTCAGCCCTTTACTGGCATAAGGAAGAAACAGCAGTAAGCAAAGGGAAATACCTGCTTCTAATTCCAAAACGCAGCTATCTAACAGAACGGTTGTCAATGTGTGCACTCAACTTCCAGAGTTAAACCCGTGTGTGGATTCAGCAGTCTGCAAATACTTTCTCTGCAGAGTCCCAAAACAGGCGTTTTCAGCCCATTACCGGCATATGGAAGAAACAGCAGTAAGCACAGGGAATTATCTGCTTCTAAATCCAAAACGCAGCTATCTAACAGAACGGTTGTCAATGTGTGCACTCAACTTCCAGAGTTAAACCCGTGTGTGGATTCAGCAGTCTGCAAACACTTTCTCTGCAGAGTCCCAAAACAGGCGTTTTCAGCCCATTACCGGCATATGGAAGAAACAGCAGTAAGCACAGTGAAATATCTGCTTCTAAATCCAAAACGCAACTATCTAACAGAACGGTTGTCAATGTGTACACTCAACTTCCAGAGTTAAACCTGTGTGTGGATTCAGCAGTCTGCAAACACATTCCCTGCAGAGTCCCAAAACAGGCGTTTTCAGCCCTTTACCGGCATAAGGAAGAAACAGCAGTAAGCACTGGGAAATATCTGCTTCTAAATCCAAAACGCAGCTATCTAACAGAACGGTTGTCAATGTGTGCACTCAACTTCCAGAGTTAAACCCGTGTGTGGATTCAGCAGTCTGCAAAGACCTTCCCTGCAGAGTCCCAAAATAGGCGTTTTCAGCCCATTACCGGCATATGGAAGAAACAGCAGTAAGCACAGGGAAATATCTGCTTCTAAATCCAAAACGCAGCTATCTTACAGAACGGTTGTCAATGTGTGCACTCAACTTCCAGAGTTAAACCCGTGTGTGGATTCAGCAGTCTGCAAACACTTTCTCTGCAGAGTCCCAAAACAGGCGTTTTCAGCCCATTACCGACATTTGGAAGAAACAGCAGGAAGCACAGGGAAATATCTGCTTCTAAATCCAAAACGCAGCTATCTAACAGAACGGTTGTCAATGTGTGCACTCAACTTCCAGAGTTAAACCCGTGTGTGGATTCAGCAGTCTGTAAACACTTTCTCTGCAGAGTCCCAAAACAGGCGTTTTCAGCCCATTACCGGCATATGGAAGAAACAGCAGTAAGCACAGGGAAATATCTGCTTCTAAATCCAGAACGCAGCTATCTAACAGAATGGTTGCCAATGTGTGCACTCAACTTCCAGACTTAAACCCGTGTGTGGATTTAGCAGTCTGCAAACACTTTCTGTGCAGAGTCCCCAAACAGGCGTTTTCAGCCCATTTCCGGCATATGAAAGAAACAGCAGTAAGCACAGGGAAATATCTGCTTCTAAATCCAAAACGCAGCTATCTAACAGAACGGTTGTCAATGTGTACACTCAACTTCCAGAGTTAAACCCGTGTGTGGATTCAGCAGTCTACAACACATTCCCTGCAGAGTCCCAAAACAGGCGTTTTCAGCCCATTACCGGCATAAGGAAGAAACAACAGTAAGCACAGGGAAATATCTGCTTCTAAATCCAAAACGCAGCTATCTAACAGAACGGTTGTCAATGTGTGCACTCAAATTCCAGAGTTAAACCCGTGTGTGGATTCAGCAGTCTGCAAAGACCTTCCCTGCAGAGTCCCAAAACAGGCGTTTTCAGCCCATTACCGGCATATGGAAGAAACAGCAGTAAGCACAGGGAAATATCTGCTTCTAAATCCAAAACGCAGCTATCTAACAGAACGGTTGTCAATGAGTGCACTCAACTTCCAGAGTTAAACCCGTGTGTGGATTCAGCAGTCTGCAAACACTTTTTGTGCAGAGTCCCAAAACAGGGGTTTTCAGACCATTACCGACATTTGGAAGAAACAGCAGGAAGCACAGGGAAATATCTGCTTCTAAATCCAAAACGCAGCTATCTTACAGAACGGTTGTCAATGTGTGCACTCAACTTCCAGAGTTAAACCCGTGTGTGGATTCAGCAGTCTGTAAACACTTTCTCTGCAGAGTCCCAAAACAGGCGTTTTCAGCCCATTACCGGCATATGGAAGCAACAGCAGTAAGCACAGGGAAATATCTGCTTCTAAATCCAGAACGCAGCTATCTAACAGAATGGTTGTCAATGTGTGCACTCAACTTCCAGACTTAAACCCGTGTGTGGATTTAGCAGTCTGCAAACACTTTCTGTGCAGAGTCCCCAAACAGGCGTTTTCAGCCCATTACCGGCATATGAAAGAAACAGCAGTAAGCACAGGGAAATATCTGCTTCTAAATCCAAAACGCAGCTATCTAACAGAACGGCTGTCATTGTGTGCACTCAACTTCCAGAGTTAAACCCGTGTGTGGATTCAGCAGTCTGCAAACACTTTCTGTGCAGAGTCCCAAAACAGGCGTTTTCAGCCCATTACCGGCATATGGAAGAAACAGCAGTAAGCACAGGGAAATATCTGCTTCTAAATCCAAAACGCAGCTATCTAACAGAACGGTTGTCAATGTGTGCACTCAACTTCCAGAGTTAAAGCCGTGCGTGGATTTAGCAGTCTGCAAAGACCTTCCCTGCAGACTCCCAAAACAGGCGTTTTCAGCCCATTACCGGCATATGGAAGAAACAGTAGTAAGCACAGGGAAATATCTGCTTCTAAATCCAAAACGCAGCTATCTAACAGAACGGTTGTCAATGTGTGCACTCAACTTCCAGAGTTAAACCCGTGTGCGGATTCAGCAGTCTGCAAACACTTTCTGTGCTGAGTCCCAAAACAGGCGTTTTCAACCCATTACCGACCTTTGGAAGAAACAGCAGTAAGCACAGGGAAATATCAGCTTCTAAATCCAAAACGCAGCTATCTAACAGAACGGTTGTCAATATGTGCACTGAACTTCCAGAGTTAAACCCGTGTGTCGATTCAGCAGTCTGCAAACACTTTCTCTGCAGAGTCCCAAAACAGGTGTTTTCAGCCCATGACCGGCATAAGGAAGAAACAGCAGTAAGCACAGGGAAATATCTGCTTCTTAATCCAAAACGCAGCTATCTAACAGAACGTTTGTCAATGTGTGCACTCAACTTCCAGAGTTGGACCTGTGTGTGGATTCAGCAGTCTGCACACACTTTCTGTGCAGAGTCCCAAAACAGGCGTTTTCAGCCCATTACCGGCATATGGAAGAAACAGCAGTAAGCACAGGGAAATATGTGCTTCTAAATCCAAAACGCAGCTATCTAACAGAACGGATGTCAATGTGTGCCCTCAACTTCCAGAGTTAAACCCGTTTGTGGATTCAGCAGTCTGCAACCACTTTCTCTGCAGAGTCCCAAAACAGGCGTTTTCAGCCCAATACCGGCATATGGAAGAAACAGCAGTAAGCACAGGGAAATATCTGCTTCTAAACCCAAAACGCAGCTATCTAACAGAACGGTTGTCACAGTGTACACTCAACTTCCAGAGATAAACCCGTGTGTGGATTCAGCAGTCTGCAAACACATTCCCTGCAGAGTCCCAAAACAGGCGTTTTCAGCCCATTACAGGCATATGGAAGAAACAGCAGTAAGCACAGTGAAATATCTGCGTCTAAATCCAAAACAGAGCTATCTAACAGAACGGTTGTCAATGTGTACACTCAACTTCCAGAGTTAAACCCGTGTGTGGATTCTGCAGTCTGCAAACACATTCCCTGCAGAGTCCCAAAACAGGCGTTTTCAGCCCATTACCGGCATAAGGAAGAAACAGCAGTAAGCACAGGGAAATATCTGCTTCTAAATCCAAAACGCAGCTATCTAACAGAACGGTTGTCATTGTGTGCACTCAACTACCAGAGTTAAACCCGTGTGTGGATTCAGCAGTCTGCAAAGACCTTCCCTGCAGAGTCCCAAAACAGGCGTTTTCAGCCCATTACCGGCATATGGAAGAAACAGCAGTAAGCAAAGGGAAATATCTGCTTCTAAATCCAAAACGCAGCTATCTAACAGAACGATTGTCAATGTGTTCACTCAACTTCCAGAGTTAAACCCGTGTGTGGATTCAGCAGTCTGCAAACACTTTCTCTGCAGAGTCCCAAAACAGGCGTTTTCAGCCCATTACCGACATTTGGAAGAAACAGCAGGAAGCACAGGGAAATATCTGCTTCTAAATCCAAAACGCAGCTATCTAACAGAACGGTTGTCAATGTGTGCACTCAACTTCCAGAGTTAAACCCGTGTGTGGATTCAGCAGTCTGTAAACACTTTCTCTGCGGAGTCCCAAAACAGGCGTTTTCAGCCCATTACCGGCATATGGAAGAAACAGCAGTAAGCACAGGGAAATATCTGCTTCTAAATCCAGAACACAGCTATCTAACAGAATGGTTGTCAATGTGTGCACTCAACTTCCAGACTTAAACCCGTGTGTGGATTTAGCAGTCTGCAAACACTTTCTGTGCAGAGTCCCCAAACAGGCGTTTTCAGCCCATTACCGGCATATGAAAGAAACAGCAGTAAGCACAGGGAAGTATCTGCTTCTAAATCCAAAACGCAGCTATCTAAGAGAACGGTTGTCAATGTGTGCACTCAACTTCCAGAGTTAAACCCGTGTGTGGATTCAGCAGTCTGCAAACACTTTCTCTGCAGAGTCCCAAAACAGGCGTTTTCAGTCCATTACCGGCATATGGAAGAAACAGCAGTAAGCATAGGGAAATATCTGCTTCTAAATCCAAAACGCAGCTATCTAACAGAACGGTTGTCAATGTGTGCACTCAACTTCCAGAGTTAGACCCGTGTGTGGATTCAGCAGTCTGCAAACACATTCCCTCCAGAGTCCCAAAACAGGCGTTTTCAGCCCATTACCAGCATATGGAAGAAACAGCAGTAAGCACAGGGAAATATCTACTTCTAAATCCAAAACGCAGCTACCTAACAGAACGGTTGTCAATGTGTGCACTCAACTTCCAGAGTTGAACCCGTGTGTGGATTCAGCAGTCTGCAAACACTTTCTGTGCAGAGTCCCAAAACAGGCGTTTTCAGCCGATTATCGGCTTATGGAAGAAACAGCAGTCAGCACAGGGAAATATCTGCTTCTAAATCCAAAACGCAGCTATCTAACAGAACGGTTGTCAATGTGTGCACTCAACTTCCAGAGTTAAACCCGTGTGTTGATTCAGCAGTCTGCAAACACTTTCTCTGCACAGTCCGAAAACAGGCGTTTTCAGCCCATTACCGGCATATGGGACAAACAGCAGTAAGCACAGGGAAATATCTGCTTCTAAATCCAAAACGCAGCTATCTAACAGAACGGTTGTCAATGTGTGCACTCAACTTCCAGAGTTAAACCCGTGTGTGGATTCAGCAGTCTGCAAACACTTTCTCTGCAGAGTCCCAAAACAGGCGTTTTCAGCCCATTACCGACATTTGGAAGAAACAGCAGGAAGCACAGGGAAATATCTGCTTCTAAATCCAAAACGCAGCTATCTAACAGAACGGTTGTCAATGTGTGCACTCAAATTCCAGAGTTAAACCCGTGTGTGGATTCAGCAGTCTGCAAATAGATTCCCTGCAGAGTCCCAAAACAGGCGTTTTCAGCCCATAACCGGCATGAGGAAGAAACAGCAGTAAGCACAGGGAAATATCTGGTTCTAAGTCCAAAACGCACCTATCCAACAGAACGGTTGTCAATGTGTGCACTCAACTTCCAGAGTTAAACCCGTGTGTGGATTCAGCAGTCTGCAAACACCTTCCCTGCAGAGTCCCAAAACAGGCGTTTTCAGCCCATTACCGGCATATGGAAGAAACAGCAGTAAGCACAGGGAAATATCTGCTTCTAAATCCAGAGCGCAGCTATCTAAGAGATCGGTTGTCAATGTGTGCACTCAACTTCCAGAGTTAAACCCGTGTGTGGATTCAGCAGGCTGCAAACACTTTCTCTGCAGAGTCCCAAAACAGGCGTTTTCAGCCCATTACCGGCATATGGAAGAAACAGCAGTAAGCACAGGGAAATATCTGCTTCAAAATCCAAAACGCAGCTATCTAAGAGAACGGTTGTCAATGTGTGCACTCAACTTCCAGAGTTATACCCGTGTGTGGATTCAGCAGTCTGCAAACACTTTCTCTGCAGAGTCCCAAAACAGGCGTTTTCAGCCCATTACCGGCACATGGAAGAAACAGCAGTAAGCATAGGGAAATATCTGCTTCTAAATCCAAAACGCAGCTATCTAACAGAACGGTTGTCAATGTGTGCACTCAACTACCAGAGTTAGACCCGTGTGTGGATTCAGCAGTCTGCAAACACTTTCCCTGCAGAGTCCCAAAACAGGCGTTTTCAGCCCATTACCGGCATATGGAAGAAACAGCAGTAAGCACAGGGAAATATCTGCTTCTAAATCCAAAACGCAGCTATCTAACAGAACGGTTGTCAATGTGTGCACTCAACTTCCAGAGTTAAACCCGTGTGTGGATTCAGCAGTCTGCAAACACTTTTTGTGCAGAGTCCCAAAACAGGCGTTTTCAGCCCATTACCGACATTTGGAAGAAACAGCAGGAAGCACAGGGAAATATCTGCTTCTAAATCCAAAACGGAGCTATCTTACAGAATGGTTGTCAATGTGTGCACTCAACTTCCAGAGTTAAACCCGTGTGTGGATTCAGCAGTCTGTAAACACTTTCTCTGCAGAGGCCCAAAACAGGCGTTTTCAGCCCATTACCGGCATATGGAAGCAACAGCAGTAAGCACAGGGAAATATCTGCTTCTAAATCCAGAACGCAGCTATCTAACAGAATGGTTGTCAATGTGTGCACTCAACTTCCAGACTTAAACCCGTGTGTGGATTTAGCAGTCTGCAAACACTTTCTGTGCAGAGTACCCAAACAGGCGTTTTCAGCCCATTACCGGCATATGAAAGAAACAGCAGTAAGCACAGGGAAATATCTGCTTCTAAATCCAAAACGCAGCTATCTAAGAGAACGGTTGTCATTGTGTGCACTCAACTTCCAGAGTTAAACCCGTGTGTGGATTCAGCAGTCTGCAAACACTTTCTCTGCAGAGTCCCAAAACAGGCGTTTTCAGCCCATTACCGGCATATGGAAGAAACAGCAGTAAGCACAGGGAAATATCTGCTTCTAAATCCAAAACGCAGCTATCTAACAGAACGGTTGTCAATGTGTGCACTCAACTTCCAGAGTTAAAGCCGTGCGTGGATTTAGCAGTCTGCAAAGACCTTCCCTGCAGAGTCCCAAAACAGGCGTTTTCAGCCCATTACCGGCATATGGAAGAAACAGTAGTAAGCACAGTGAAATATCTGCTTCTAAATCCAAAACGCAGCTATCTAACAGAACGGTTGTCAATGTGTGCACTCAACTTCCAGAGTTAAACCCGTGTGCGGATTCAGCAGTCTGCAAAAACTTTCTGTGCAGAGTCCCAAAACAGGCGTTTTCAACCCATTACCGACATTTGGAAGAAACAGCAGTAAGCACAGGGAAATATCAGCTTCTAAATCCAAAACGCAGCTATCTAACAGAACGGTTGTCAATATGTGCACTCAACTTCCAGAGTTAAACCCGTGTGTCGATTCAGCAGTCTGCAAACACTTTCTCTGCAGAGTCCCAAAACAGGTGTTTTCAGTCCATGACCGGCATATGGAAGAAACAGCAGTAAGCACAGGGAAATATCTGCTTCTTAATCCAAAACGCCGCTATCTAACAGAACGTTTGTCAATGTGTGCACTCAACTTCCAGAGTTGGACCTGTGTGTGGATTCAGCAGTCTGCAAACACTTTCTGTGCAGAGTCCCAAAACAGGCGTTTTCAGCCCATTACCGGCATATGGAAGAAACAGCAGTAAGCACAGGGAAATATGTGCTTCTAAATCCAAAACGCAGCTATCTAACAGAACGGATGTCAATGTGTGCCCTCAACTTCCAGAGTTAAACCCGTGTGTGGATTCAGCAGTCTGCAACCACTTTCTCTGCAGAGTCCCAAAACAGGCGTTTTCAGCCCAATACCGGCATATGGAAGAAACAGCAGTAAGCACAGGGAAATATCTGCTTCTAAATCCAAAACGCAGCTATCTAACAGAACGGTTGTCAATGTGTGCACTCAACTTCCAGAGTTAAATCTGTGTGTGGATTCAGCAGTCTGCAAACACATTCTCTGCAGAGACCCAAAACAGGCGTTTTCAGCCCTTTACCGGCATATGGAAGAAACAGCAGTAAGCACAGGGAAATATCTGCTTCTAAATCCAAAACGCAGCTATCTAACAGAACGGTTGTCAATGTGTGCACTCAACTTCCAGAGTTAAACCCGTGTGTGGATTCAGCAGTCTGCAAACACTTTCTCTGCAGAGTCCCAAAACAGGCGTTTTCAGCCCATTACCGGCATAGGGAAGAAACAGCAGTAAGCACAGGGAAATACCTGCTTCTAAATCCAAAACGCAGCTATCTAACAGAACGGTTGTCAATGTGTGCACCCAACTTCCAGAGTTAAACCCGTGTGTGGATTCAGCAGTCTGCAAACACTTTCTCTGCAGAGTCCCAAAACAGGCGTTTTCAGCCCTTTACCGGCATATGGAAGAAACAGCAGTAAGCTCAGGGAAATATCTGCTTCTAAATCCAAAACGCAGCTATCTAACAGAACGGTTTTCACTGTGTACACTCAACTTCCAGAGATAAACCCGTGTGTGAATTCAGCAGTCTGCAAACACATTCCCTGCAGAGTCCCAAAACAGGCGTTTTCAGCCCATTACCGGCATATGGAAGAAACAGCAGTAAGCACAGTGAAATATCTGCTTCTAAATCCAAAACGCAGCTATCTAACAGAACGGTTGTCAATGTGTACACTCAACTTCCAGAGTTAAACCCGTGTGTGGATTCAGCAGTCTGCAAACACATTCCCTGCAGAGTCCCAAAACAGGCGTTTTCAGGCCATTACCGGCATAAGGAAGAAACAGCAGTAAGCACAGGGAAATATCTGCTTCTAAATCCAAAACGCAGCTATCTAACAGAACGGTTGTCAATGTGTGCACTCAACTTCCAGAGTTAAACCCGTGTGTGGATTCAGCAGTCTGCAAACACTTTCTCTGCAGAGTCCCAAAACAGGCGTTTTCAGCCCATTACCGACATTTGGAAGAAACAGCAGGAAGCACAGGGAAATATCTGCTTCTAAATCCAAAACGCAGCTATCTAACAGAACGGTTGTCAATGTGTGCACTCAACTTCCAGAGTTAAACCCGTGTGTGGATTCAGCAGTCTGTAAACACTTTCTCTGCAGAGTCCCAAAACAGGCGTTTTCAGCCCATTACCGGCATATGGAAGAAACAGCAGTAAGCACAGGGAAATATCTGCTTCTAAATCCAGAACACAGCTATCTAACAGAATGGTTGTCAATGTGTGCACTCAACTTCCAGACTTAAACCCGTGTGTGGATTTAGCAGTCTGCAAACACTTTCTGTGCAGAGTCCCCAAACAGGCGTTTTCAGCCCATTACCGGCATATGAAAGAAACAGCAGTAAGCACAGGGAAATATCTGCTTCTAAATCCAAAACGCAGCTATCTAAGAGAACGGTTGTCAATGTGTGCACTCAACTTCCAGAGTTAAACCCGTGTGTGGATTCAGCAGTCTGCAAACACTTTCTCTGCAGAGTCCCAAAACAGGCGTTTTCAGCCCATTACCGGCATATGGAAGAAACAGCAGTAAGCACAGGGAAATATCTGCTTCTAAATCCAAAACGCAGCTATCTAACAGAACGGTTGTCAATGTGTGCACTCAACTTCCAGAGTTAGACCCGTGTGTGGATTCAGCAGTCTGCAAACACATTCCCTGCAGAGTCCCAAAACAGGCGTTTTCAGCCCATTACCAGCATATGGAAGAAACAGCAGTAAGCACAGGGAAATATCTGCTTCTAAATCCAAAACGCAGCTATCTAACAGAACGGTTGTCAATGTGTGCACTGAACATCCAGAGTTAAACCCGTGTGCGGATTCAGCAGTCTGCAAACACTTTTTGTGCAGAGTCCCAAAACAGGCGTTTTCAGCCCATTACCGACATTTGGAAGAAACAGCAGTAAGCACAGGGAAATATCAGCTTCTAAATCCAAAACGCAGCTATCTGACAGAACGGTTGTCAATATGTGCACTCAACTTCCAGAGTTAAAGCCGTGTGTCGATTCAGCATTCTGCAAACACTTTCTCTGCAGAGACCCAAAACAGGCGTTTTCAGCCCATTACCGGCATATGGAAGAAACAGCAGTAAGCACAGGGAAATATCTGCTTCTAAATCCAAAAGGCAGCTACCTAACAGAACGGTTGTCAATGTGTGCACTCAACTTCCAGAGTTAAACCCGTGTGTGGATTCAGCAGTCTGCAAACACTTTTTGTGCAGAGTCCCAAAAGAGGCGTTTTCAGCCCATTACCGGCATATGGAAGAAACAGCAGTAAGCACAGGGAAATATCTGCTTCTAAATCCAAAACGCAGCTATCTAAGACAACGGTTGTCAATGTGTGCACTCAACTTCCAGAGTTAAACCCGTGTGTGGATTCAGCAGTCTGCAAACACTTTCTCTGCAGAGTCCCAAAACAGGCGTTTTCAGCCCATTACCGGCATATGGAAGAAACAGCAGTAAGCACAGGGAAATATCTGCTTCTAAATCCAAAACGCAGCTATCTAACAGAACGGTTGTCAATGTGTGCACTCAACTTCCAGAGTTAAACCCGTGTGTGGATTCAGCAGTCTGCAAACACTTTCTCTGCAGAGTCCCAAAGCAGGCGTTTTTAGCCCATTACCGGCATAAGGAAAAAACAGCAGTAAGCACAGGGAAATATCTGCTTCTAAATCCAAAACGCAGCTATCTAACAGAACGGTTGTCAATGTGTGCACTCAACTTCCAGAGTTAAATCTGTGTGTGGATTCAGCAGTCTGCAAACACATTCTCTGCAGAGACCCAAAACAGGCGTTTTCAGCCCATTACCGGCAGAAGGAAGAAACAGCAGTAAGCACAGGGAAATATCTGCTTCTAAATCCAAAACGCAGCTATCTAACAGAACGGTTGTCAATGTGTGCACTCAACTTCCAGAGTTGAACCCGTGTGTGGATTCAGCAGTCTGCAAACACTTTCTGTGCAGAGTCCCAAAACAGGCGTTTTCAGCCGATTATCGGCTTATGGAAGAAACAGTAGTCAGCACAGGGAAATATCTGCTTGTAAATCCAAAACGCAGCTATCTAACAGAACGGTTGTCAATGTGTGCACTCAACTTCCAGAGTTAAACCCGTGTGTTGATTCAGCAGTCTGCAAACACTTTCTCTGCACAGTCCGAAAACAGGCGTTTTCAGCCCATTACCGGCATATGGGACAAACAGCAGTAAGCACAGGGAAATATCTGCTTCTAAATCCAAAACGCAGCTATCTAACAGAACGGTTGTCAATGTGTGCACTCAACTTCCAGAGTTAAACCCGTGTGAGGATTCAGCAGTCTGCAAACACTTTCTCTGCAGAGTCCCAAAACAGGCGTTTTCAGCCCATTACCGACATTTGGAAGAAACAGCAGGAAGCACAGGGAAATATCTGCTTCTAAATCCAAAACGCAGCTATCTAACAGAACGGTTGTCAATGTGTGCACTCAAATTCCAGAGTTAAACCCGTGTGTGGATTCAGCAGTCTGCAAATAGATTCCCTGCAGAGTCCCAAAACAGGCGTTTTCAGCCCATTACTGGCATGAGGAAGAAACAGCAGTAAGCACAGGGAAATATCTGGTTCTAAGTCCAAAACGCACCTATCCAACAGAACGGTTGTCAATGTGTGCTCTCAACTTCCAGAGTTAAACCCGTGTGTGGATTCAGCAGTCTGCAAACACCTTCCCTGCAGAGTCCCAAAACAGGCGTTTTCAGCCCATTACCGGCATATGGAAGAAACAGCAGTAAGCACAGGGAAATATATGCTTCTAAATCCAGAGCGCAGCTATCTAATAGATCGGTTGTCAATGTGTGCACTCAACTTCCAGAGTTAAACCCGTGTGTGGATTCAGCAGGCTGCAAACACTTTCTCTGCAGAGTCCCAAAACAGGCGTTTTCAGCCCATTACCGGCATATGGAAGAAACAGCAGTAAGCACAGGGAAATATCTGCTTCAAAATCCAAAACGCAGCTATCTAAGAGAACGGTTGTCAATGTGTGCACTCAACTTCCAGAGTTATACCCGTGTGTGGATTCAGCAGTCTGCAAACACTTTCTCTGCAGAGTCCCAAAACAGGCGTTTTCAGCCCATTACCGGTATATGGAAGAAACAGCAGTAAGCACAGGGAAATATCTGCTTCTAAATCCAAAACGCAGCTATCTAACAGAACGGTTGTCAATGTGTGCACTCAACTTCCAGAGTTAGACCCGTGTGTGGATTCAGCAGTCTGCAAACACTTTCCCTGCAGAGTCCCAAAACAGGCGTTTTCAGCCCATTACCGGCATATGGAAGAAACAGCAGTAAGCACAGGGAAATATCTGCTTCTAAATCCAAAACGCAGCTATCTAACAGAACGGTTGTCAATGTGTGCACTCAACTTCCAGAGTTAAACCCGTGTGTTGATTTAGCAGTCTGCAAAGACCTTCCCTGCAGAGTCCCAAAACAGACGTTTTCAGCCCATTTCCGGCATATGGAAGAAACAGTAGTAAGCACAGGGAAATATCTGCTTCTAAATCAAAAACGCAGCTATCTAACAGAACGGTTGTCAATGTGTGCACTCAACTTCCAGAGTTAAACCCGTGTGCGGATTCAGCAGTCTGCAAACACTTTCTGTGCAGAGTCCCAAAACAGGCGTTTTCAGCCCATTACCGACATTTGGGAGAAACAGCAGTAAGCACAGTGAAATATCTGCTTCTAAATCCAAAACGCAGCTATCTAACAGAACGGTTGTCAATGTGTGCACTCAACTTCCAGAGTTAAACCAGTGTGTGGATTCAGCAGTCTGCAAACCCTTTCTCTGCAGAGTCCCAAAACAGGCGTTTTCAGCCCTTTACCGGCATATGGAAGAAACAGCAGTAAGCACAGGGAAATATCTGCTTCTTAATCCAAAACGCAGCGATCTAACAGAACGTTTGTCAATGTGTGCACTCAACTTCCAGAGTTGAACCTGTGTGTGGATTCAGCAGTCTGCAAACACTTTCTGTGCAGAGTCCCAAAACAGGCGTTTTCAGCCCATTACCGGCATATGGAAGAAACAGCAGTAAGCACAGGGAAATATGTGCTTCTAAATCCAAAACGCAGCTATCTAACAGAACGGATGTATATGTGTGCACTCAACTTCCAGAGTTAAACCCGTGTGTGGATTCAGCAGTCTGCAAACACTTTCTCTGCAGAGTCCCAAAACAGGCGTTTTCAGCCCATTACTGGCATGTGGAAGAAACAGCAGTAAGCACAGGGAAATATCTGCTTCTAAATCCAAAACTCAGCTATCTAACAGAACGGTTGTCAATGTGTGCATTCAACTTCCAGAGTTAAACCCGTGTGTGGATTCAGCAGTCTGCAAACACTTTCTCTGCAGAGTCCCAAAACAGGCGTTTTCAGCCCATTACCGGCATATGGAAGAAACAGCAGTAAGCACAGGGAAATATCTGCTTCTAAATCCAAAACGCAGCTATCTAACAGAACGGTTGTCAATGTGTGCACTCAACTTCCAGAGTTAAATCTGTGTGTGGATTCAGCAGTCTGCAAACACATTCTCTGCAGAGACCCAAAACAGGCGTTTTCAGCCCATTACCGGCATAAGGAAGAAACAGCAGTAAGCACAGGGAAATATCTGCTTCTAAATCCAAAACGCAGCTAACTAACAGAACGGTTGTCAATGTGTGCACTCAACTTCCAGAGTTGAACCCGTGTGTGGATTCAGCAGTCTGCAAACACTTTCTGTGCAGAGTCCCAAAACAGGCGTTTTCAGCCGATTATCGGCTTATGGAAGAAACAGCAGTCAGCACAGGGAAATATCTGCTTCTAAATCCAAAACGCAGCTATCTAACAGAACGGTTGTCAATGTGTGCACTCAACTTCCAGAGTTAAACACGTGTGTTGATTCAGCAGTCTGCAAACACTTTCTCTGCACAGTCCGAAAACAGGCGTTTTCAGCCCATTACCGGCATATGAGACAAACAGCAGTAAGCACAGGGAAATATCTGCTTCTAAATCCAAAACGCAGCTATCTAACAGAACGGTTGTCAATGTGTGCACTCAAATTCCAGAGTTAAACCCGTGTGTGGATTCAGCAGTCTGCAAATAGATTCCCTGCAGTGTCCCAAAACAGGCGTTTTCAGCCCATTACCGGCATAAGGAAGAAACAGCAGTAAGCACAGGGAAATATCTGCTTCTAAATCCAAAACGCAGCTATCTAACAGAACGGTTGTCAATGTGTGCACTCAACTTCCAGAGTTAAACCCGTGTGTGGATTCAGCAGTCTGCAAACACTTTCTCTGCAGAGTCCCAAAACAGGCGTTTTCAGCCCATTACCGACATTTGGAAGAAACAGCCGGAAGCACAGGGAAATATCTGCTTCTAAATCCAAAACGCAGCTATCTAACAGAACGGTTGTCAATGTGTGCCCTCAAATTCCAGAGTTAAACCCGTGTGTGGATTCAGCAGTCTGCAAATAGATTCCCTGCAGTGTCCCAAAACAGGCGTTTTCAGCCCATTACCGGCATGAGGAAGAAACAGCAGTAAGCACAGGGAAATATCTGGTTCTAAGTCCAAAACGCACCTATCCAACAGAACGGTTGTCAATGTGTGCACTCAACTTCCAGAGTTAAACCCGTGTGTGGATTCAGCAGTCTGCAAACACCTTCCCTGCAGAGTCCCAAAACAGGCGTTTTCAGCCCATTACCGGCATATGGAAGAAACAGCAGTAAGCACAGGGAAATATATGCTTCTAAATCCAGAGCGCAGCTATCTAACAGATCGGTTGTCAATGTGTGCACTCAACTTCCAGAGTTAAACCCGTGTGTGGATTCAGCAGGCTGCAAACACTTTCTCTGCAGAGTCCCAAAACAGGCGTTTTCAGCCCATTACCGGCATATGGAAGAAACAGCAGTAAGCACAGGGAAATATCTGCTTCAAAATCCAAAACGCAGCTATCTAAGAGAACGGTTGTCAATGTGTGCACTCAACTTCCAGAGTTATACCCGTGTGTGATTCAGCAGTCTGCAAACACTTTCTCTGCAGAGTCCCAAAACAGGCGTTTTCAGCCCATTACCGGCATATGGAAGAAACAGCAGTAAGCACAGGGAAATATCTGCTTCTAAATCCAAAACGCAGCTATCTAACAGAACGGTTGTCAATGTGTGCACTCAACTTCCAGAGTTAGACCCGTTTGTGGATTCAGCAGTCTGCAAACACTTTCCCTGCAGAGTCCCAAAACAGGCGTTTTCAGCCCATTACCGGCATATGGAAGAAACAGCAGTAAGCACAGGGAAATATCTGCTTCTAAATCCAAAACGCAGCTATCTAACAGAACGGTTGTCAATGTGTGCACTCAACTTCCAGAGTTAAACCCGTGTGTGGATTTAGCAGTCTGCAAAGACCTTCCCTGCAGAGTCCCAAAACAGACGTTTTCAGCCCATTTCCGGCATATGGAAGAAACAGTAGTAAGCACAGGGAAATATCTGCTTCTAAATCAAAAACGCAGCTATCTAACAGAACGGTTGTCAATGTGTGCACTCAACTTCCAGAGTTAAACCCGTGTGCGGATTCAGCAGTCTGCAAACACTTTCTGTGCAGAGTCCCAAAACAGGCGTTTTCAGCCCATTACCGACATTTGGGAGAAACAGCAGTAAGCACAGTGAAATATCTGCTTCTAAATCCAAAACGCAGCTATCTAACAGAACGGTTGTCAATGTGTGCACTCAACTTCCAGAGTTAAACCCGTGTGTGGATTCAGCAGTCTGCAAACACTTTCTCTGCAGAGTCCCAAAACAGGCGTTTTCAGCCCATTACCGGCATATGGAAGAAACAGCAGTAAGCACAGGGAAATATCTGCTTCTTAATCCAAAACGCAGCGATCTAACAGAACGTTTGTCAATGTGTGCACTCAACTTCCAGAGTTGAACCTGTGTGTGGATTCAGCAGTCTGCAAACACTTTCTGTGCAGAGTCCCAAAACAGGCGTTTTCAGCCCATTACCGGCATATGGAAGAAACAGCAGTAAGCACAGGGAAATATGTGCTTCTAAATCCAAAACGCAGCTATCTAACAGAACGGATGTCTATGTGTGCACTCAACTTCCAGAGTTAAACCCGTGTGTGGATTCAGCAGTTTGCAAACACTTTCTCTGCAGAGTCCCAAAACAGGCGTTTTCAGCCCATTACTGGCATGTGGAAGAAACAGCAGTAAGCACAGGGAAATATCTGCTTCTAAATCCAAAACGCAGCTATCTAACAGAACGGTTGTCAATGTGTGCATTCAACTTCCAGAGTTAAACCCGTGTGTGGATTCAGCAGTCTGCAAACACTTTCTCTGCAGAGTCCCAAAACAGGCGTTTTCAGCCCATTACCGGCATATGGAAGAAACAGCAGTAAGCACAGGGAAATATCTGCTTCTAAATCCAAAATGCAGCTATCTAACAGAACGGTTGTCACAGTGTACACTCAACTTCCAGAGTTAAACCCGTGTGTGGATTCAGCAGTCTGCAAACACATTCCCTGCAGAGTCCCAAAACAGGCGTTTTCAGCCCATTACCAGCATATGGAAGAAACAGCAGTAAGTACAGGGAAATATCTGCTTCTAAATCCAAAACGCAGCTATCCAACAGAACGGTTGTCAATGTGTGCACTCAGCTTCCAGAGTTAAACCCGTGTGTGGATTCAGCAGTCTGCAAACACCTTCCCTGCAGAGTCCCAAAACAGGCGTTTTCAGCCCATTACCGGCATACGGGAGAAACAGCAGTAAGCACAGGGAAATATCTGCTTCTAAATCCAGAACGCAGCTATCTAACAGAACGGTTGTCAATGTGTGCACTCAGCTTCCAGAGTTAAACCCGTGTGTGGATTCAGCAGTCTGCAAAGACTCTCTGTGCAGAGTCCCAAAACAGGCGTTTTCAGCCCATTACCGGCATATGGAAGAAACAGCAGTAAGCACAGGGAAATATCTGCTTCAAAATCCAAAACGCAGCTATCTAAGAGAACGGTTGTCAATGTGTGCACTCAACTTCCAGAGTTAAACCCGTGTGTGGATTCAGCAGTCTGCAAACACTTTCTCTGCAGAGTCCCAAAACAGGCCTTTTCAGCCCATTACCGGCATATGGAAGAAACAGCAGTAAGCACAGGGAAATATCTGCTTCTAAATCCAAAACGCAGTTATCTAACAGAACGGTTGTCAATGTGTGCACTCAACTTCCAGAGTTAAACCCCTGTGTGGATTCAGCAGTCTGCAAACACTTTCTCTGCAGAGTCCCAAAACAGGCGTTTTCAGCCCATTACCGGCATATGGAAGAAACAGTAGTAAGCACAGGGAAATATGTGCTTCTAAATCCAAAACGCAGCTATCTAACAGAACGGTTGTCAATGTGTGCACTCAACTTCCAGACTTAAACCCGTGTGTGGATTCAGCAGTCTGCAAACACTTTCTGTGCAGAGTCCCAAAACAGGCGTTTTCAGCCCATTACCGGCATATGGAAGAAACAGCAGTAAGCACAGGGAAATATCTGCTTCTAAATCAAAAACGCAGCTATCTAACAGAACGGTTGTCAATGTGTGCACTCAACTTCCAGAGTTAAACCCCTGTGTGGATTCAGCAGTCTGCAAACACTTTCTCTGCAGAGTCCCAAAACAGGCGTTTTCAGCCCATTACCGGCATATCGAAGAAACAGTAGTAAGCACAGGGAAATATCTGCTTCTAAATCCAAAACGCAGCTATCTAACAGAATGGTTGTCAATGTGTGCACTCAACTTCCAGAGTTAAAACCGTGTGTGGATTCAGCAGTCTGCAAACACTTTCTCTGCAGAGTCCCAAAAGAGGCGTTTTCAGCCCATTATCGGCATATGGAAGAAACAGCAGTCAGCACAGGGAAATATCTGCTTCTAAACCCAAAACGCAGCGATCTAACAGAACGGTTGTCAATGTGTGCACTCAACTTACAGAGTTAAATCTGTGTGTGGATTCAGCAGTCTGCAAACACATTCTCTGCAGAGACCCAAAACAGGCGTTTTCAGCCCATTATCTGCATAAGGAAGAAACAGCAGTAAGCACAGGGAAATATCTGCTTCTAAATCCAAAACGCAGCTATGTAACAGAACGGTTGTCAATGTGTGCACTGAACTTCCAGAGTTAAACCCGTGTGTGGATTCAGCAGTCTGCAAACACTTTCTCTGCAGAGTCCCAAAACAGGCGTTTTCAGCCCATTACCGGCATGTGGAAGAAACAGCAGTAAGCACAGGGAAATATCTGCTTCTAAATCCAAAACGCAGCTATCTACCAGAACGGTTGTCAATGTGTGTACTCAACTTCCAGAGTTAAACCCGTGTGTGGATTCAGCAGTCTGCAAACACTTTCTCTGCAGAGTCCCAAAACAGGCGTTTTCAGCCCATTACCGGCATATGGAAGAAACAGCAGTAAGCACAGGGAAATATCTGCTTCTAAATCCAAAACGCAGCTATCTAACAGAACGGTTGTCACAGTGTACACTCAACTTCCAGAGTTAAACCCGTGTGTGGATTCAGCAGTCTGCAAACAGATTCCCTGCAGAGTCCCAAAACAGGCGTTTTCAGCCCATTACCGGCATAAGGAAGAAACAGCAGTAAGAACAGGGAAATACCTGCTTCTAAGTCCAAAATGCACCTATCCAACAGAACGGTTGTCAATGTGTGCACTCAACTTCCAGAGTTAGACCCGTGTGTGGATTCAGCAGTTTGCAAACACTTTCCCTGCAGAGTCCCAAAACAGGCGTTTTCAGCCCATTACCGGCATAAGGAAGAAACAGCAGTAAGCACAGGGAAATATCTGCTTCTAAATCCAAAACGCAGCTATCTAACAGAACGGTTGTCAATGTGTGCACTCAACTTCCAGAGTTAAACCCGTGTGTGGATTCAGCAGTCTGCAAACACTTTCTCTGCAGAGTCCCAAACAGGCGTTTTCAGCCCATTATCGGCATATGGAAGAAACAGCAGTAAGCACAGGGAAATATCTGCTACTAAATCCAAAACGCAGCTATCTAACAGAACGGTTGTCAATGTGTGCACTCAACTTCCAGAGTTAAACCCCTGTGTGGATTCAGCAGTCTGCAAACACTTTCTCTGCAGAGTCCCAAAACAGGCGTTTTCAGCCCATTACCGGCATATGGAAGAAACAGCAGTAAGCACAGGGAAATATCTGCTTCTAAATCCAAAACGCAGCTATCTAACAGAACGGTTGTCAATGTGTGCACTCAACTTCCAGACTTAAACCCGAGTGTGGATTCAGCAGTCTGCAAACACTTTCTGTGCAGAGTCCCAAAACAGGCGTTTTCAGCCCATTACCGGCATATGGAAGAAACAGCAGTAAGCACAGGGAAATATCTGCTTCTAAATCCAAAACGCAGCTATCTAACAGAACGGTTGTGAATGTGTGCACTTAAATTCCAGAGTTAAACCCCTGTGTGGATTCAGCAGTCTGCAAACACTTTCTCTGCAGAGTCCCAAAACAGGCGTTTTCATCCCATTACCGGCAAATCGAAGAATCAGTAGTAAGCACAGGGAAATATCTGCTTCTAAATCCAAAACGCAGCTATCTAACAGAACGGTTGTCAATGTGTGCACTCAACTTCCAGAGTTAAACCCGTGTGTGGATTCAGCAGTCTGCAAACACTTTCTCTGCAGAGTCCCAAAACAGGCGTTTTCAGCCCATTATCGGCATATGGAAGAAACAGCAGTAAGCACAGGGAAATATCTGCTTTTAAATCCAAAACGCAGCTATCTAACAGAACGGTTGTCAATGTGTGCACTCAACTTCCAGAGTTAAATCTGTGTGTGGATTCAGCAGTCTGCAAACACATTCTCTGCAGAGACCCAAAACAGGCGTTTTCAGCCCATTATCGGCATAAGGAAGAAACAGCAGTAAGCACAGGGAAATATCTGCTTCTAAATCCAAAACGCAGCTATCTAACAGAATGGTTGTCAATGTGTGCACTCAACTTCCAGAGTTAAACCCGTGTGTGGATTCAGCAGTCTGCAAACACTTTCTCTGCAGAGTCCCAAAACAGGCGTTTTCAGCCCATTACCGGCATGTGGAAGAAACAGCAGTAAGCACAGGGAAATAACTGGTTCTAAATCCAAAACGCAGCTATCTAACAGAACGGTTGTCAATGTGTGCAGTCAACTTCCAGAGTTAAACCCGTGTGCGGATTCAGCAGTCTGCAAACACTTTCTGTGCAGAGTCCCAAAACAGGCGTTTTCAGCCGATTACCGGCATATGGAAGAAACAGCAGTAAGCACAGGGAAATATCTGCTTCTAAATCCAGAGCGCAGCTATCTAACAGAACGGTTGTCACAGTGTACACTCAACTTCCAGAGTTAAACCCGTGTGTGGATTCAGCAGTCTGCAAACAGATTCCCTGCAGAGTCCCAAAACAGGCGTTTTCAGCCCATTACACGCATATGGAAGAAACAGCAGCAAGAACAGGGAAATATCTGCTTCTAAGTCCAAAATGCACCTATCCAACAGAACGGTTGTCAATGTGTGCACTCAACTTCCAGAGTTAAACCCGTGTGTGGATTCAGCAGTCTGCAAACACTTTCTCTGCAGAGTCCCAAAACAGGCGTTTTCAGCCCATTACCGGCATATGGAAGAAACAGCAGTAAGCACAGGGAAATATCTGCTTCTAAATCCAGAGCGCAGCGATCTAACAGAACGGTTGTCAATGTGTGCACTCAACTTCCAGACTTAAACCGTGTGTGGATTCAGCAGTCTGCAAACACTTTCTGTGCAGAGTCCCAAAACAGGCGTTTTCAGCCCATTACCGGCATATGGAAGAAACAGCAGTAAGCACAGGGAAATATGTGCTTCTAAATCCGAAACGCAGCTATCTAACAGAACGGTTGTCAATGTGTGCACTCAACTTCCAGAGTTAAACCCGTGTGTGGATTCAGCAGTCTGCAAACACTTTCTCTGCAGAGTCCCAAAACAGGCGTTTTCAGCCCATTACCGGCATATTGAAGAAACAGCAGTAAGCACAGGGAAATATCTGCTTCTAAATCCAAAACGCAGCTATCTAACAGAACGGTTGTCAATGTGTGCACTCAACTTCCAGAGTTAGACCCGTGTGTGGATTCAGCAGTCTGCAAACACTTTCCCTGCAGAGTCCCAAAACAGGCGTTTTCAGCCAATTACCGGCATATGGAAGAAACAGCAGTAAGCACAGGGAAATATCTGCTTCTAAATCCAAAACACAGCTGTCTAACAGAACGGTTGTCAATGTGTGCACTCAACTTCCAGAGTTAAACCCGTGTGTGGATTTAGCAGTCTGCAAAGACCTTCCCTGCAGAGTCCCAAAACAGGCGTTTTCAGCCCATTACCTGCATATGGAAGAAACAGCAGTAAGCACAGGGTAATATCTGTTTCGAAATCCAAAACGCAGCTATCTAACAGAACGGTTGTCAATGTGTGCACTCAACTTCCAGAGTTAAACCCGGGTGTGGATTCAGCAGTCTGCAAACACTTTCTCTGAAGAGTCCCAAAACAGGCGTTTTCAGCCCATTACCGGCATATGGAAGAAACAGCAGTAAGCACAGGGAAATATCTGCTTCTAAATCCAAAACGCAGCTATCTAACAGAACGGTTGTCACAGTGTACACTCAACTTCCAGATTTAAACCCGTGTGTGGATTCAGCAGTCTGCAAACACATTCCCTGCAGAGTCCCAAAACAGGCGTTTTCAGCCCATTACCGGCATATGGAAGAAACAGCAGTAAGCACAGGGAAATATCTGCTTCTAAATCCAAAACGCAGCTATCCAACAGAACGGTTGTCAATGTGTGCACTCAACTTCCAGAGTTTAACCCGTGTGTGGATTCAGCAGTCTGCAAAGACCTTCCCTGCAGAGTCCCAAAACAGGCGTTTTCAGCCCATTACCGGCATATGGAAGAAACAGCAGAAAGCACAGGGAAATATCTGCTTCTAAATCCAAAACGCAGATATCTAACAGAATGGTTGTCAATGTGTGCACTCAACTTCCAGATTTAAACCCGTGTGTGGGTTCAGCAGTCTGCAAACACTTTCTGTGCAGAGTCCCAAAACAGGCGATTTCAGCCAATTACCGACATTTGGAAGAAACAGCAGTAAGCACAGGGAAATATCTGCTTCTAAATCCAAAACGCAGCTATCTAACAGAACGGTTGTCAATGTGTGCACTCAACTTCCAGAGTTAAACCCGTGTGTGGATTCAGCAGTCTGCAAACACTTTCTCTGCAGAGTCCCAAAACAGGCGTTTTCAGCCCATTACCGACATTTGGAAGAAACAGCAGTAAGCACAGGGAAATATCTGCTTCTAAATCCAAAACGCAGCTATCTAACAGAACGGTTGTCAATGTGTGCACTCAACTTCCAGAGTTAAACCCGTGTGTGGATTCAGCAGTCTGTAAACACTTTCTCTGCAGAGTCCCAAAACAGGCGTTTTCAGCACATTACCAGCATAAGGAAGAAACAGCAGTAAGCACAGGGAAATATCTGCTTCTAAATCCAAAACGCGGCTATCTAACAGAATGGTTGTCAATGTGTGCACTCAACTTCCAGAGTTAAACCCGTGTGTGGATTCAGCAGTCTGCAAACACTTTCTGTGCAGAGAACCAAAACAGGCGTTTTTCGCCCATTACCGGCATAAGGAAGAAACAGCAGTAAGCACAGGGAAATATCTGCTTCTAAATCCAAAATGCAGCTATCTAACAGAACGGTTGTCAATGTGTGCACTCAACTTCCAGAGTTAAACCCGTGTGTGAATTCAGCAGTCTGCAAACACTTTCTCTGCAGAGTCCCAAAACAGGCGTTTTCAGCCCATTACCGGCATATGGAAGAATCAGCAGTAAGCACAGGGAAATATCTGCTTCTAAATCCAAAACGCAGCTATCTAACAGAACGGTTGTCACAGTGTACACTCAACTTCCAGAGTTAAACCCGTGTGTGGATTCAGCAGTCTGCAAACACATTCCCTGCAGAGTCCCAAAATAGGCGTTTTCAGCCCATTACCGGCATATGGAAGATACAGCAGTAAGCACAGGGAAATATCTGCTTCTAAATCCAAAACGCAGCTATCCAACAGAACGGTTGTCAATGTGTGCACTCAACTTCCAGAGTTAAACCCGTGTGTGTATTCAGCAGTCTGCAAAGACCTTCCCTGCAGAGTCCCAAAACAGGCGTTTTCAGCCCATTACCGGCATATGGAAGAAACAGCAGTAAGCACAGGGAAATATCTGCTTCTAAATCCAAAACGCAGCTATCTAACAGAAAGGTTGTCAATGTGTGCACTCAACTTCCAGAGTTAAACCCGTGTGTGGATTCGGAAGTCTGCAAACACTTTCTCTGCAGAGTCCCAAAACAGGCGTTTTTAGCCCATTACCGGCATATGGAAGAAACAGCAGTAAGCACAGGGAAATATCTGCTTCTAAATCCAAAACGCAGCTATCTAACAGAACGGTTGTCAATGTGTGCACTCAATTTCCAGACTTAAACCCGTGTGTGGATTCAGCAGTCTGCAAACACATTCCCTGCAGAGTCCCAAAACAGGCGTTTTCAGCCCATTACCGGCATATGGAAGAAACAGCAGTAAGCACAGGGAAATATCTGCTTCTAAATCCAAAACGCAGCTATCGAACAGAACGGCTGTCAATGTGTGCACTCAACTTCCAGAGTTGAATCTGTGTGTGGATTCAGCAGTCTGCAAACACTTTCTCTGCAGAGTCCCAAAACAAGCGTTTTCAGCCCATTACCGGCATATGGAAGAAACAGCAGTAAGCACAGGGAAATATCTGCTTCTAAATCCAAAATGCAGCAATCTATCAGAACGGTTGTCAATGTGTGCACTCAACTTCCAGAGTTAGACCCGTGTGTGGATTCAGCAGTCTGCAAACACTTTCCCTGCAGAGTCCCAAAACAGGCGTTTTCAGCCAATTACCGGCATATGGAAGAAACAGCAGTAAGCACAGGGAAATATCTGCTTCTAAATCCAAAACACAGCTGTCTAACAGAACGGTTGTCAATGTGTGCACTCAACTTCCAGAGTTAAACCCGTGTGTGGATTTAGCAGTCTGCAAAGACCTTCCCTGCAGAGTCCCAAAACAGGCGTTTTCAGCCCATTACCTGCATATGGAAGAAACAGCAGTAAGCACAGGGTAATATCTGTTTCGAAATCCAAAACGCAGCTATCTAACAGAACGGTTGTCAATGTGTGCACTCAACTTCCAGAGTTAAACCCGGGTGTGGATTCAGCAGTCTGCAAACACTTTCTCTGAAGAGTCCCAAAACAGGCGTTTTCAGCCCATTACCGGCATATGGAAGAAACAGCAGTAAGCACAGGGAAATATCTGCTTCTAAATCCAAAACGCAGCTATCTAACAGAACGGTTGTCACAGTGTACACTCAACTTCCAGATTTAAACCCGTGTGTGGATTCAGCAGTCTGCAAACACATTCCCTGCAGAGTCCCAAAACAGGCGTTTTCAGCCCATTACCGGCATATGGAAGAAACAGCAGTAAGCACAGGGAAATATCTGCTTCTAAATCCAAAACGCAGCTATCCAACAGAACGGTTGTCAATGTGTGCACTCAACTTCCAGAGTTTAACCCGTGTGTGGATTCAGCAGTCTGCAAAGACCTTCCCTGCAGAGTCCCAAAACAGGCGTTTTCAGCCCATTACCGGCATATGGAAGAAACAGCAGAAAGCACAGGGAAATATCTGCTTCTAAATCCAAAACGCAGATATCTAACAGAATGGTTGTCAATGTGTGCACTCAACTTCCAGATTTAAACCCGTGTGTGGGTTCAGCAGTCTGCAAACACTTTCTGTGCAGAGTCCCAAAACAGGCGATTTCAGCCAATTACCGACATTTGGAAGAAACAGCAGTAAGCACAGGGAAATATCTGCTTCTAAATCCAAAACGCAGCTATCTAACAGAACGGTTGTCAATGTGTGCACTCAACTTCCAGAGTTAAACCCGTGTGTGGATTCAGCAGTCTGCAAACACTTTCTCTGCAGAGTCCCAAAACAGGCGTTTTCAGCCCATTACCGACATTTGGAAGAAACAGCAGTAAGCACAGGGAAATATCTGCTTCTAAATCCAAAACGCAGCTATCTAACAGAACGGTTGTCAATGTGTGCACTCAACTTCCAGAGTTAAACCCGTGTGTGGATTCAGCAGTCTGTAAACACTTTCTCTGCAGAGTCCCAAAACAGGCGTTTTCAGCACATTACCAGCATAAGGAAGAAACAGCAGTAAGCACAGGGAAATATCTGCTTCTAAATCCAAAACGCGGCTATCTAACAGAATGGTTGTCAATGTGTGCACTCAACTTCCAGAGTTAAACCCGTGTGTGGATTCAGCAGTCTGCAAACACTTTCTGTGCAGAGAACCAAAACAGGCGTTTTTCGCCCATTACCGGCATAAGGAAGAAACAGCAGTAAGCACAGGGAAATATCTGCTTCTAAATCCAAAATGCAGCTATCTAACAGAACGGTTGTCAATGTGTGCACTCAACTTCCAGAGTTAAACCCGTGTGTGAATTCAGCAGTCTGCAAACACTTTCTCTGCAGAGTCCCAAAACAGGCGTTTTCAGCCCATTACCGGCATATGGAAGAATCAGCAGTAAGCACAGGGAAATATCTGCTTCTAAATCCAAAACGCAGCTATCTAACAGAACGGTTGTCACAGTGTACACTCAACTTCCAGAGTTAAACCCGTGTGTGGATTCAGCAGTCTGCAAACACATTCCCTGCAGAGTCCCAAAATAGGCGTTTTCAGCCCATTACCGGCATATGGAAGATACAGCAGTAAGCACAGGGAAATATCTGCTTCTAAATCCAAAACGCAGCTATCCAACAGAACGGTTGTCAATGTGTGCACTCAACTTCCAGAGTTAAACCCGTGTGTGTATTCAGCAGTCTGCAAAGACCTTCCCTGCAGAGTCCCAAAACAGGCGTTTTCAGCCCATTACCGGCATATGGAAGAAACAGCAGTAAGCACAGGGAAATATCTGCTTCTAAATCCAAAACGCAGCTATCTAACAGAAAGGTTGTCAATGTGTGCACTCAACTTCCAGAGTTAAACCCGTGTGTGGATTCGGAAGTCTGCAAACACTTTCTCTGCAGAGTCCCAAAACAGGCGTTTTTAGCCCATTACCGGCATATGGAAGAAACAGCAGTAAGCACAGGGAAATATCTGCTTCTAAATCCAAAACGCAGCTATCTAACAGAACGGTTGTCAATGTGTGCACTCAATTTCCAGACTTAAACCCGTGTGTGGATTCAGCAGTCTGCAAACACATTCCCTGCAGAGTCCCAAAACAGGCGTTTTCAGCCCATTACCGGCATATGGAAGAAACAGCAGTAAGCACAGGGAAATATCTGCTTCTAAATCCAAAACGCAGCTATCGAACAGAACGGCTGTCAATGTGTGCACTCAACTTCCAGAGTTGAATCTGTGTGTGGATTCAGCAGTCTGCAAACACTTTCTCTGCAGAGTCCCAAAACAAGCGTTTTCAGCCCATTACCGGCATATGGAAGAAACAGCAGTAAGCACAGGGAAATATCTGCTTCTAAATCCAAAATGCAGCAATCTATCAGAACGGTTGTCAATGTGTGCACTCAACTTCCAGAGTTAAACCCGTGTGTGGATTCAGCAGTCTGCAAACACTTTCTCTGCAGAGTCCCAAAACAGGCGTTTTCAGTCCATTACCGGCATATGGAAGAAACAGCAGTAAGCACAGGGAAATATCTGCTTCTAAATCCAGAACGCAGCTATCTAACAGAATGGTTGTCAATGTGTGCACTCAACTTCCAGAGTTAAACCCGTGTGTGGATTCAGCAGTCTGCAAACACTTTCTGTGCAGAGTACCAAAACAGGCGTTTTACGCCCATTACCGGCATATGGAAGAAACAGCAGTAAGCACAGGGAAATATCTGCTTCTAAATCCAAAACGCAGCTATCTAACAGAACGGTTGTCAATGTGTGCACTCAACTTCCAGAGTTAAACCCGTGTGTGGATTCAGCAGTCTGCAAACACTTTCTCTGCAGAGTCCCAAAACAGGCGTTTTCAGCCCATTACCGACTTTTGGAAGAAACAGCAGTAAGCACAGGGAAATATCTGCTTCTAAATCCAAAACGCAGCTATCTAACAGAACGGTTGTCAATGTGTGCACTCAACTTCCAGAGTTAAACCCGTGTGTGGATTCAGCAGTCTGTAAACACTTTCTCTGCAGAGTCCCAAAACAGGCGTTTTCAGCACATTACCAGCATAAGGAAGAAACAGCAGTAAGCACAGGGAAATATCTGCTTCTAAATCCAAAACGCAGCTATCTAACAGAATGGTTGTCAATGTGTGAACTCAACTTCCAGAGTTAAACCCGTGTGTGGATTCAGCAGTCTGCAAACACTTTCTGTGCAGAGTACCAAAACAGGCGTTTTACGCCCATTACCGGCATAAAAAAGAAACAGCAGTAAGCACAGGGAAATATCTGCTTCTAAATCCAAAATGCAGCTATCTAACAGAACGGTTGTCAATGTGTGCACTCAACTTCCAGAGTTAAACCCGTGTGTGGATTCAGCAGTCTGCAAACACTTTCTCTGCAGAGTCCCAAAACAGGCGTTTTCATCCCATTACCGGCATATGGAAGAAACAGCAGTAAGCACAGGGAAATATCTGCTTCTAAATCCAAAACGCAGCTATCTAACAGAACGGTTGTCACAGTGTACACTCAACTTCCAGAGTTAAACCCGTGTGTGGATTCAGCAGTCTGCAAACACATTCCCTGCAGAGTCCCAAAATAGGCGTTTTCAGCCCATTACCGGCATATGGAAGATACAGCAGTAAGCACAGGGAAATATCTGCTTCTAAATCCAAAACACAGCTATCCAACAGAACGGTTGTCAATGTGTGCACTCAACTTCCAGAGTTAAACCCGTGTGTGGATTCAGCAGTCTGCAAACACTTTCTGTGCAGAGTCCCAAAACAGGCCTTTTCAGCCCATTACCGACATTTGGGAGAAACAGCAGTAAGCACAGGGAAATATCTGCTTCTAAAAACAAAACGCGGCTATCTAGCAGAATGGTTGTCAAAGTGTGCACTAAACTTCCAGAGTTAAACCCGTGTGTGGATTTAGCAGTCTGCAAAGACCTTCCCTGCAGAGTCCCAAAACAGGCGTTTTCAGCCCATTACCGGCATATAGAAGAAACAGTAGCAAGCACAGGGAAATATCTGCTTCTAAATCCAAAACGCAGCTATCTAACAGAACGGTTGTCAATGTGTGCACTCAACTTCCAGAGTTACACCCGTGTGTGGATTCAGCAGTCTGCAAACACTTTCTCTGCAGAGTCCCAAAACAGGCGTTTTCAGCCCATTACCGGCATATGGAAGAAACAGCAGTAAGCACAGGGAAATATCTGCTTCTAAATCCAAAACGCAGCTATCTAACAGAACGGTTGTCAATGTGTGCACTCAACTTCCAGAGTTAAACCCGTGTGTGGATTCAGCAGTCTGCAAACACTTTCTCTGCAGAGTCCCAAAACAGGCGTTTTCAGCCCATTACCGGCGTATGGAAGAAATAGCAGTAAGCACAGGGAAATATCTGCTTCTAAATCCAAAACGCAGCTATCTAACAGAACGGTTGTCAATGTGTGCACTCAACTTCCAGAATTAAACCCGTGTGTGGATTCAGCAGTCTGCAAACACTTTCTGTGCAGAGTCCCAAAACAGGCCTTTTCATCCCATTAACGGCATAAGGGAGAAACAGCAGTAAGCACAGGGAAATATCTGCTTCTAAATCCAAAACGCAGCTATCTAACAGAACGGTTGTCAATGTGTGCACTCAACTTCCAGAGTTAAACCCGTGTGTGGATTCAGCAGTCTGCAAACACTTTCTCTGCAGAGTCCCAAAACAGGCGTTTTCAGCCCATTACCGGCATACGGAAGAAAAAGCAGTAAGCACAGGGAAATATCTGCTTCTAAATCCAAAACGCAGCTATCTAACAGAACGGTTGTCAATGTGTGCACTCAACTTCCAGAGTTAAACCCGTGTGTGGATTCAGCAGTCTGCAAACACTTTCTCTGCACAGTCCCAAAACAGGCGTTTTCAGCCCATTACCGGCATATGGAAGAAACAGCAGTAAGCACAGGGAAATATCTGCTTCTAAATCCAAAACGCAGCTATCTAACAGAACGGTTGTCAATGTGTGCACTCAACTTCCAGAGGTAAACCCGTGTGTGGATTCAGCAGTCTGCAAACACTTTCTCTGCAGAGTCCCAAAACAGGCGTTTTCAGCCCATTACCGGCATATGGAAGAAACAGCAGCAAGCACAGGGAAATATCTGCTTCTAAATCCAAAACGCAGCTATATAACAGAACGGTTGTCAATGTGTACACTCAACTTCCAGAGTTAAACCCGTGTGTGGATTCAGCAGTCTGCAAACACATTCCCTGCAGAGTCCCAAAACAGGCGTTTTCAGCCCATTACCAGCATGAGGAAGAAACAACAGTAAGCACAGGGAAATATCTGCTTCTAAATCCAAAACGCAGCTATCTAACAGAACGGTTGTCAATGTGTGCACTCAACTTTCAGAGTTAAACCCGTGTGTGGATTCAGCAGTCTGCAAAGACCTTCCCTTCAGAGTCCCAAAACAGGCGTTTTCAGCCCATTACCGGCATATGGAAGAAACAGCAGTAAGCACAGGGAATTATCTGCTTCTAAATCCAAAACGCAGCTATGTAACAGAACGGTTGTCAATGTGTGCACTCAACTTCCAGAGTTAAACCCGTGTGTGGATTCAGCAGTCTGCAAACACTTTCTGTGCAGAGTCCCAAAACAGGCGTTTTCAGCCCATTACCGACATTTGGAAGAAACAGCAGGAAGCACAGGGAAATATCTGCTTCAAAATCCAAAACGCAGCTATCTAACAGAACGGTTGTCAATGTGTGCACTCAACTTCCAGAGTTAAACCCGTGTGTGGATTCAGCAGTCTGTAAACACTTTCTCTGCAGAGTCCCATAACAGGCGTTTTCAGCCCATTACCGGCATATGGAAAAACAGCAGTAAGCAAAGGGAAATATCTGCTTCTAAATCCAGAACGCAGCGATCTAACAGAACGGTTGTCAATGTTTGCACTCAACTTCCAGAGTTAAACCCGTGTGTGGATTCAGCAGTCTGCAAACACTTTCTGTGCAGAGTCCCAAAACAGGCGTTTTCAACCCATTACCGGCATAAGGAAGAAACAGCAGTAAGCACAGGGAAATATCTGCTTCTAAATCCAAAACGCAGCTATCTAAGACAACGGTTGTCAATGTGTGCACTCACCTTCCAGAGATAAACCCGTGTGTGGATTCAGCAGTCTGAAAACACTTTCTCTGCAGAGTCCCAAAACAGGCGTTTTCAGCCTATTACCGGCATATGGAAGAAACAGCAGTAAGCACAGGGAAATATCTGCTTCTAAATCCAAAACGCAGCTATCTAACAGAACGGTTGTCAATGTGTGCACTCAACTTCCAGAGTTAAATCTGTGTGTGGATTCTGCAGTCTGCAAACACATTCTCTGCAGAGACCCAAAACAGGCGTTTTCAGCCCATTACCGGCATATGGAAGAAACAGCAGTAAGCACAGGGAAATATGTGCTTCTAAATCCAAAACGCAGCTATCTAACAGAACGGATGTCAATGTGTGCACTGAACTTCCAGAGTTAAACCCGTGTGTGGATTCAGCAGTCTGCAAACACTTTCTCTGCAGAGTCCCAAGACAGGTGTTTTCAACCCATTACCGGCATATGGAAGAAACAGCAGTAAGCACAGGGAAATATCTGCTTCTAAATCCAAAACGCAGCTATCTAACAGAACGGTTGTCAATGTGTGCACTCAACTTCCAGAGTTAAATCTGTGTGTGGATTCAGTAGTCTGCAAACACATTCTCTGCAGAGACCCAAAACAGGCGTTTTCAGCCCATTACCGGCATATGGAAGAAACAGCAGTAAGCACAGGGAAATATCTGCTTCTAAATCCAAAACGCAGCTATCTAACAGAACGGTTGTCAATGTGTGCACTCAACTTCCAGAGTTAAACCTGTGTGTGGATTCAGCAGTCTGCAAACACTTTCTCTGAAGAGTCCCAAAACAGGCGTTTTCAGCCCATTACCGGCATATGGAAGAAACAGCAGTAAGCACAGGGAAATATCTGCTTCTAAATCCAAAAAGCAGCTATCTAACAGAACGGTTGTCAATGTGTGCACCCAACTTCCAGAGGTAAACCCGTGTGTGGATTCAGCAGTCTGCAAACACTTTCTCTGCAGAGTCCCAAAACAGGCGTTTTCAGCCCATTACCGGCATATGGAAGAAACAGCAGTAAGCACAGGGAAATATCTGCTTCTAAATCCAAAACGCAGCTATCTAACAGAACGGTTGTCACAGTGTACACTCAACTTCCAGAGATAAACCCGTGTGTGGATTCAGCAGTCTGCAAACACATTCCCTGCAGAGTCCCAAAACAGGCGTTTTCAGCCCATTACCGGCATATGGAAGAAACAGCAGTAAGCACAGGGAAATATCTGCTTCTAAATCCAAAACGCAGCTATCCAACAGAACGGTTGTCTATGTGTGCACTCAACTTCCAGAGTTAAACCCGTGTGTGGATTCAGCAGTCTGCAAAGACCTTCCCTGCAGAGTCCCAAAACAGGCGTTTTCAGCCCATTACCGGCATATGGAAGAAACAGCAGTAAGCACAGGGAAATATCTGCTTCTAAATCCAAAACGCAGCTATCTAACAGAACGGTTGTCAATGTGTGCACTCAACTTCCAGAGTTAAACCCGTATGTGGATTCAGCAGTCTGCAAACAATTTCTGTGCAGAGTCCCAAAACAGGCCTTTTCAGCCCATGACCGACATTTGGGAGAAACAGCAGTAAGCACAGGGAAATATCAGCTTCTAAATCCAAAACGCAGCAATCTAACAGAACGGTTGTCAATGTGTGCACTCAACTTCCAGGGTTAAACCCGTGTGTCGATTCAGCAGTCTGTAAACACTTTCTCTGCAGAGTCCCAAAACAGGTGTTTTCAGCCCATTACCGGCATATGGAAGAAACAGCAGTAAGCCAGGGAAATATCTGCTTCTTAATCCAAAACGCAGTTATCTAACAGAACGTTTGTCAATGTGCGCACTCAACTTCCAGAGATGAACCTGTGTGTGGATTCAGCAGTCTGCAAACACATTCTGTGCAAAGTCCCAAAACAGGCATTTTCAGCCCATTACCGGCATATGGAAGAAACAGCAGTAAGCACAGGGAAATATGTGTTTCTAAATCCAAAACACAGCTATCTAACAGAACGGATGTCAATGTGTGCACTCAACTTCCAGAGTTAAACCCGTGTGTGGATTAAGCAGTCTGCAAACACTTTCTCTGCAGAGTCCCAAAACAGGCGTTTTCAGCCCAATACCGGCATATGGAATCAACAGCAGTAAGCAGAGGGAAATATCTGCTTCTAAATCCAAAACGCAGCTATCTAACAGAACGGTTGTCAATGTGTGCACTGAACTTCCAGAGTTAAACCCGTGTGTGGATTCAGCAGTCTGCAAACACTTTCTCTGCAGAGTCCCAAAACAGGCGTTTTCAGCCTATTACCGGCATATGGAAGAAACAGCCGTAAGCACAGGGAAATATCTGCTTCTAAATCCTAAACGCAGCTATCTAACAGAACGGTTGTCAATGTGTGCACTCAACTTCCAGAGTTAAACCCGTGTGTGGATTCAGCAGTCTGCAAACACTTTCTCTGCAGAGTCCCAAAACAGGCGTTTTCAGCCCTTTACTGGCATATGGAAGAAACAGCAGTAAGCAAAGGGAAATATCTGCTTCTAAATCCAAAACGCAGCTATCTAACAGAACGGTTGTCAATGTGTGCACTCAACTGCCAGAGTTAAACCCGTGTGTGGATTCAGCAGTCTGCAAACACTTTCTCTGCAGAGTCCCAAAACAGGCGTTTTCAGCCCATTACCGGCATATGGAAGAAACAGCAGTAAGCACAGGGAATTATCTACTTCTAAATCCAAAACGCAGCTATCTAACAGAACGGTTGTCAATGTGTGCACTCAACTTCCAGAGTTAAACCCGTGTGTGGATTCAGCAGTCTGCAAACACTTTCTCTGCAGAGTCCCAAAACAGGCGTTTTCAGCCCATTACCGGCATATGGAAGAAACAGCAGTAAGCACAGTGAAATATCTGCTTCTAAATCCAAAACGCAGCTATCTAACAGAACGGTTGTCAATGTGTACACTCAACTTCCAGAGTTAAACCCATGTGTGGATTCAGCAGTCTGCAAACACATTCCCTGCAGAGTCCCAAAACAGGCGTTTTCAGCCCATTACCGGCATAAGGAAGAAACAGCAGTAAGCACAGGGAAATATCTGCTTCTAAATCCAAAACGCAGCTATCTAACAGAACGGTTGTCAATGTGTGCACTCAACTTCCAGAGTTAAACCCGTGTGTGGATTCAGCAGTCTGCAAAGACCTTCCCTGCAGAGTCCCAAAACAGGCGTTTTCAGCCCATTACCGGCATATGGAAGAAACAGCAGTAAGCACAGGGAAATATCTGCTTCTAAATCCAAAACGCAGCTATCTAACAGAACGGTTGTCAATGTGTGCACTCAACTTCCAGAGTTAAACCCGTGTGTGGATTCAGGAGTCTGCAAACACTTTCTCTGCAGAGTCCCAAAACAGGCGTTTTCAGCCCATTACCGACATTTGGAAGAAACAGCAGGAAGCACAGGGAAATATCTGCTTCTAAATCCAAAACGCAGCTATCCAACAGAACGGTTGTCAATGTGTGCACTCAACTTCCAGAGTTAAACCCGTGCGTGGATTCAGCAGTCTGCAAAGACCTTCCCTGCAGAGTCCCAAAACAGGCGTTTTCAGCCCATTACCGATATATGGAAGAAACAGCAGTAAGCACCGGGAAATATCTGCTTCTAAATCCAAAACGCAGCTATCTAACAGAACGGTTGTCAATGTGTGCACTCAACTTCCAGAGTTAAACCCGTGTGTGGATTCAGCAGTCTGCAAACACTTTCTGTGCAGAGTCCCAAAACAGGCCTTTTCAGCCCATTACCGACATTTGGGAGAAACAGCAGTAAGCACAGGGAAATATCTGCTTCTAAATCCAAAACGCAGCTATCTAACAGAACGGTTGTCAATGTGTGCACTCAACTTCCAGAGTTAAACCCGTGTGTGGATTCAGCAGTCTGCAAACACTTTCTGTGCAGAGTCCCAAAACAGGCGTTTTCATCCCATTAACGGCATAAGGAAGAAACAGCAGTAAGCACAGGGAAATATCTGCTTCGAAATCCAAAACGCAACTATCTAACAGAACGGTTGTCAATGTGTGCACTCAACTTCCAGAGTTAAACCCGTTTGTGGATTCAGCAGTCTGCAAACACTTTCTCTGCAGAGTCCCAAAACAGGCGTTTTCAGCCCATTACCGGCATACGGAAGAAAAAGCAGTAAGCACAGGGAAATATCTGCTTCTAAATCCAAAACGCAGCAATCAAACAGAACGGTTGTCAATGTGTGCACTCAACTTCCAGAGTTAAACCCGTGTGTGGATTCAGCAGTCTGCAAACACTTTCTCTGCAGAGTCCCAAAACAGGCGTTTTCAGCCCATTACCGGCATATGGAAGAAACAGCACCAAGCACAGGGAAATATCTGCTTCTAAATCCAAAACGCAGCTATCTAACAGAACGGATGTCAATGTGTGCACTCAACTTCCAGAGTTAAACCCGTGTGTGGATTCAGCAGTCTGCAAACACTTTCTCTGCAGAGTCCCAAAACAGGCGTTTTCAACCCATTACCGGCATATGGAAGAAACAGCAGTAAGCACAGGGAAATATCTGCTTCTAAATCCGAAACGCAGCTATCTAACAGAACGGTTGTCAATGTGTGCACTCAACTTCCAGAGTTAAATCTGTGTGTGGATTCAGTAGTCTGCAAACACATTCTCTGCAGAGACCCAAAACAGGCGTTTTCAGCCCATTACCGGCATATGGAAGAAACAGCAGTAAGCACAGGGAAATATCTGCTTCTAAATCCAAAACGCAGCTATCTAACAGAACGGTTGTCAATGTGTGCACTCAACTTCCAGAGTTAAACCTGTGTGTGGATTCAGCAGTCTGCAAACACTTTCTCTGCAGAGTCCCAAAACAGGCGTTTTCAGCCCATTACCGGCATATGGAAGAAACAGCAGTAAGCACAGGGAAATATCTGCTTCTAAATCCAAAACGCAGCTATCTAACAGAACGGTTGTCAATGTGTGCACCCAACTCCCAGAGGTAAACCCGTGTGTGGATTCAGCAGTCTGCAAATACTTTCTCTGCAGAGTCCCAAACCAGGCGTTTTCAGCCCATTACCGGCATATGGAAGAAACAGCAGTAAGCACAGGGAAATATCTGCTTCTAAATCGAAAACGCAGCTATCTAACAGAACGGTTGTCACAGTGTACACTCAACTTCCAGAGATAAACCCGTGTGTGGATTCAGCAGTCTGCACACACATTCCCTGCAGAGTCCCAAAACAGGCGTTTTCAGCCCATTACCGGCATATGGAAGAAACAGCAGTAAGCACAGGGAAATATCTGCTTCTAAATCCAAAACGCAGCTATCCAACAGAACGGTTTTCAATGTGTGCACTCAACTTCCAGAGTTAAACCCGTGTGTGGATTCAGCAGTCTGCAAAGACCTTCCCTGCAGAGTCCCAAAACAGGCGTTTTCAGCCCATTACCGGCATATGGAAGAAACAGCAGTAAGCACAGGGAAATATCTGCTTCTAAATCCAAAACGCAGCTATCTAACAGAACGGTTGTCAATGTGTGCACTCAACTTCCAGAGTTAAACCCGTGTGTGGATTCAGCAGTCTGCAAACAATTTCTGTGCAGAGTCCCAAAACAGGCCTTTTCAGCCCATGACCGACATTTGGGAGAAACAGCAGTAAGCACAGGGAAATATCAGCTTCTAAATCCAAAACGCAGCTATCTAACAGAACGGTTGTCAATGTGTGCACTCAACTTCCAGGGTTAAACCCGTGTGTCGATTCAGCAGTCTGCAAACACTTTCTCTGCAGAGTCCCAAAACAGGTGTTTTCAGCCCATGACCGGCATATGGAAGAAACAGCAGTAAGCACAGGGAAATATCTGCTTCTTAATCCAAAACACAGCTAACTAACAGAACGTTTGTCAATGTGTGCACTCAACTTCCAGAGATGAACCTGTGTGTGGATTCAGCAGTCTGCAAACACATTCTGTGCAGAGTCCCAAAACAGGCATTTTCAGCCCATTACCGGCATATGGAAGAAACAGCAGTAAGCACAGGGAAATATGTGCTTCTAAATCCAAAACGCAGCTATCTAACAGAACGGATGTCAATGTGTGCACTGAACTTCCAGAGTTAAACCCGTGTGTGGATTCAGCAGTCTGCAAACACTTTCTCTGCAGAGTCCCAAAACAGGTGTTTTCAACCCATTACCGGCATATGGAAGAAACAGCAGTAAGCACAGGGAAATATCTGCTTCTAAATCCAAAACGCAGCTATCTAACAGAACGGTTGTCAATGTGTGCACTCAACTTCCAGAGTTAAATCTGTGTGTGGATTCAGTAGTCTGCAAACACATTCTCTGCAGAGACCCAAAACAGGCGTTTTCAGCCCATTACCGGCATATGGAAGAAACAGCAGTAAGCACAGGGAAATATCTGCTTCTAAATCCAAAACGCAGCTATCTAACAGAACGGTTGTCAATGTGTGCACTCAACTTCCAGAGTTAAACCTGTGTGTGGATTCAGCAGTCTGCAAACACTTTCTCTGAAGAGTCCCAAAACAGGCGTTTTCAGCCCATTACCGGCATATGGAAGAAACAGCAGTAAGCACAGGGAAATATCTGCTTCTAAATCCAAAAAGCAGCTATCTAACAGAACGGTTGTCAATGTGTGCACCCAACTTCCAGAGGTAAACCCGTGTGTGGATTCAGCAGTCTGCAAACACTTTCTCTGCAGAGTCCCAAAACAGGCGTTTTCAGCCCATTACCGGCATATGGAAGAAACAGCAGTAAGCACAGGGAAATATCTGCTTCTAAATCCAAAACGCAGCTATCTAACAGAACGGTTGTCACAGTGTACACTCAACTTCCAGAGATAAACCCGTGTGTGGATTCAGCAGTCTGCAAACACATTCCCTGCAGAGTCCCAAAACAGGCGTTTTCAGCCCATTACCGGCATATGGAAGAAACAGCAGTAAGCACAGGGAAATATCTGCTTCTAAATCCAAAACGCAGCTATCCAACAGAACGGTTGTCAATGTGTGCACTCAACTTCCAGAGTTAAACCCGTGTGTGGATTCAGCAGTCTGCAAAGACCTTCCCTGCAGAGTCCCAAAACAGGCGTTTTCAGCCCGTTACCGGCATATGGAAGAAACAGCAGTAAGCACAGGGAAATATCTGCTTCTAAATCCAAAACGCAGCTATCTAACAGAACGGTTGTCAATGTGTGCACTCAACTTCCAGAGTTAAACCCGTATGTGGATTCAGCAGTCTGCAAACAATTTCTGTGCAGAGTCCCAAAACAGGCCTTTTCAGCCCATGACCGACATTTGGGAGAAACAGCAGTAAGCACAGGGAAATATCAGCTTCTAAATCCAAAACGCAGCAATCTAACAGAACGGTTGTCAATGTGTGCACTCAACTTCCAGGGTTAAACCCGTGTGTCGATTCAGCAGTCTGTAAACACTTTCTCTGCAGAGTCCCAAAACAGGTGTTTTCAGCCCATTACCGGCATATGGAAGAAACAGCAGTAAGCACAGGGAAATATGTGTTTCTAAATCCAAAACACAGCTATCCAACAGAACGGATGTCAATGTGTGCACTCAACTTCCAGAGTTAAACCCGTGTGTGGATTAAGCAGTCTGCAAACACTTTCTCTGCAGAGTCCCAAAACAGGCGTTTTCAGCCCAATACCGGCATATGGAATCAACAGCAGTAAGCAGAGGGAAATATCTGCTTCTAAATCCAAAACGCAGCTATCTAACAGAACGGTTGTCAATGTGTGCACTGAACTTCCAGAGTTAAACCCGTGTGTGGATTCAGCAGTCTGCAAACACTTTCTCTGCAGAGTCCCAAAACAGGCGTTTTCAGCCTATTACCGGCATATGGAAGAAACAGCCGTAAGCACAGGGAAATATCTGCTTCTAAATCCTAAACGCAGCTATCTAACAGAACGGTTGTCAATGTGTGCACTCAACTTCCAGAGTTAAACCCGTGTGTGGATTCAGCAGTCTGCAAACACTTTCTCTGCAGAGTCCCAAAACAGGCATTTTCAGCCCTTTACTGGCATATGGAAGAAACAGCAGTAAGCAAAGGGAAATATCTGCTTCTAAATCCAAAACGCAGCTATCTAACAGAACGGTTGTCAATGTGTGCACTCAACTGCCAGAGTTAAACCCGTGTGTGGATTCAGCAGTCTGCAAACACTTTCTCTGCAGAGTCCCAAAACAGGCGTTTTCAGCCCATTACCGGCATATGGAAGAAACAGCAGTAAGCACAGGGAATTATCTACTTCTAAATCCAAAACGCAGCTATCTAACAGAACGGTTGTCAATGTGTGCACTCAACTTCCAGAGTTAAACCCGTGTGTGGATTCAGCAGTCTGCAAACACTTTCTCTGCAGAGTCCCAAAACAGGCGTTTTCAGCCCATTACCGGCATATGGAAGAAACAGCAGTAAGCACAGTGAAATATCTGCTTCTAAATCCAAAACGCAGCTATCTAACAGAACGGTTGTCAATGTGTACACTCAACTTCCAGAGTTAAACCCGTGTGTGGATTCAGCAGTCTGCAAACACATTCCCTGCAGAGTCCCAAAACAGGCGTTTTCAGCCCATTACCGGCATAAGGAAGAAACAGCAGTAAGCACAGGGAAATATCTGCTTCTAAATCCAAAACGCAGCTATCTAACAGAACGGTTGTCAATGTGTGCACTCAACTTCCAGAGTTAAACCCGTGTGTGGATTCAGCAGTCTGCAAAGACCTTCCCTGCAGAGTCCCAAAACAGGCGTTTTCAGCCCATTACCGGCATATGGAAGAAACAGCAGTAAGCACAGGGAAATATCTGCTTCTAAATCCAAAACGCAGCTATCTAACAGAACGGTTGTCAATGTGTGCACTCAACTTCCAGAGTTAAACCCGTGTGTGGATTCAGGAGTCTGCAAACACTTTCTCTGCAGAGTCCCAAAACAGGCGTTTTCAGCCCATTACCGACATTTGGAAGAAACAGCAGGAAGCACAGGGAAATATCTGCTTCTAAATCCAAAACGCAGCTATCCAACAGAACGGTTGTCAATGTGTGCACTCAACTTCCAGAGTTAAACCCGTGCGTGGATTCAGCAGTCTGCAAAGACCTTCCCTGCAGAGTCCCAAAACAGGCGTTTTCAGCCCATTACCGGTATATGGAAGAAACAGCAGTAAGCACCGGGAAATATCTGCTTCTAAATCCAAAACGCAGCTATCTAACAGAACGGTTGTCAATGTGTGCACTCAACTTCCAGAGTTAAACCCGTGTGTGGATTCAGCAGTCTGCAAACACTTTCTGTGCAGAGTCCCAAAACAGGCCTTTTCAGCCCATTACCGACATTTGGGAGAAACAGCAGTAAGCACAGGGAAATATCTGCTTCTAAATCCAAAACGCAGCTATCTAACAGAACGGTTGTCAATGTGTGCACTCAACTTCCAGAGTTAAACCCGTGTGTGGATTCAGCAGTCTGCAAACACTTTCTGTGCAGAGTCCCAAAACAGGCGTTTTCATCCCATTAACGGCATAAGGAAGAAACAGCAGTAAGCACAGGGAAATATCTGCTTCTAAATCCAAAACGCAACTATCTAACAGAACGGTTGTCAATGTGTGCACTCAACTTCCAGAGTTAAACCCGTTTGTGGATTCAGCAGTCTGCAAACACTTTCTCTGCAGAGTCCCAAAACAGGCGTTTTCAGCCCATTACCGGCATACGGAAGAAAAAGCAGTAAGCACAGGGAAATATCTGCTTCTAAATCCAAAACGCAGCAATCAAACAGAACGGTTGTCAATGTGTGCACTCAACTTCCAGAGTTAAACCCGTGTGTGGATTCAGCAGTCTGCAAACACTTTCTCTGCAGAGTCCCAAAACAGGCGTTTTCAGCCCATTACCGGCATATGGAAGAAACAGCACCAAGCACAGGGAAATATCTGCTTCTAAATCCAAAACGCAGCTATCTAACAGAACGGATGTCAATGTGTGCACTCAACTTCCAGAGTTAAACCCGTGTGTGGATTCAGCAGTCTGCAAACACTTTCTCTGCAGAGTCCCAAAACAGGCGTTTTCAACCCATTACCGGCATATGGAAGAAACAGCAGTAAGCACAGGGAAATATCTGCTTCTAAATCCGAAACGCAGCTATCTAACAGAACGGTTGTCAATGTGTGCACTCAACTTCCAGAGTTAAATCTGTGTGTGGATTCAGTAGTCTGCAAACACATTCTCTGCAGAGACCCAAAACAGGCGTTTTCAGCCCATTACCGGCATATGGAAGAAACAGCAGTAAGCACAGGGAAATATCTGCTTCTAAATCCAAAACGCAGCTATCTAACAGAACGGTTGTCAATGTGTGCACTCAACTTCCAGAGTTAAACCTGTGTGTGGATTCAGCAGTCTGCAAACACTTTCTCTGCAGAGTCCCAAAACAGGCGTTTTCAGCCCATTACCGGCATATGGAAGAAACAGCAGTAAGCACAGGGAAATATCTGCTTCTAAATCCAAAACGCAGCTATCTAACAGAACGGTTGTCAATGTGTGCACCCAACTCCCAGAGGTAAACCCGTGTGTGGATTCAGCAGTCTGCAAATACTTTCTCTGCAGAGTCCCAAACCAGGCGTTTTCAGCCCATTACCGGCATATGGAAGAAACAGCAGTAAGCACAGGGAAATATCTGCTTCTAAATCGAAAACGCAGCTATCTAACAGAACGGTTGTCACAGTGTACACTCAACTTCCAGAGATAAACCCGTGTGTGGATTCAGCAGTCTGCACACACATTCCCTGCAGAGTCCCAAAACAGGCGTTTTCAGCCCATTACCGGCATATGGAAGAAACAGCAGTAAGCACAGGGAAATATCTGCTTCTAAATCCAAAACGCAGCTATCCAACAGAACGGTTGTCAATGTGTGCACTCAACTTCCAGAGTTAAACCCGTGTGTGGATTCAGCAGTCTGCAAAGACCTTCCCTGCAGAGTCCCAAAACAGGCGTTTTCAGCCCATTACCGGCATATGGAAGAAACAGCAGTAAGCACAGGGAAATATCTGCTTCTAAATCCAAAACGCAGCTATCTAACAGAACGGTTGTCAATGTGTGCACTCAACTTCCAGAGTTAAACCCGTGTGTGGATTCAGCAGTCTGCAAACAATTTCTGTGCAGAGTCCCAAAACAGGCCTTTTCAGCCCATGACCGACATTTGGGAGAAACAGCAGTAAGCACAGGGAAATATCAGCTTCTAAATCCAAAACGCAGCTATCTAACAGAACGGTTGTCAATGTGTGCACTCAACTTCCAGGGTTAAACCCGTGTGTCGATTCAGCAGTCTGCAAACACTTTCTCTGCAGAGTCCCAAAACAGGTGTTTTCAGCCCATGACCGGCATATGGAAGAAACAGCAGTAAGCACAGGGAAATATCTGCTTCTTAATCCAAAACACAGCTATCTAACAGAACGTTTGTCAATGTGTGCACTCAACTTCCAGAGATGAACCTGTGTGTGGATTCAGCAGTCTGCAAACACATTCTGTGCAGAGTCCCAAAACAGGCATTTTCAGCCCATTACCGGCATATGGAAGAAACAGCAGTAAGCACAGGGAAATATCTGCTTCTAAATCCAAAACGCAGCTATCTAACAGAACGGTTGTCAATGTGTGCACTCAACTTCCAGAGTTAAACCCGTGTGTGGATTCAGCAGTCTGCAAACACTTTCTCTGCAGAGTCCCGAAACAGGCGTTTTCAGCCCATTACCGGCATATGGAAGAAACAGCAGTAAGCACAGGGAAATATCTGCTTTTAAATCCAGAACGCAGCTATCTAACAGAATGGTTGCCAATGTGTGCACTCAACTTCCAGACTTAAACCCGTGTGTGGATTTAGCAGTCTGCAAACACTTTCTGTGCAGAGTCCCCAAACAGGCGTTTTCAGCCCATTTCCGGCATATGAAAGAAACAGCAGTAAGCACAGGGAAATATCTGCTTCTAAATCCAAAACGCAGCTATCTAACAGAACGGTTGTCAATGTGTACACTCAACTTCCAGAGTTAAACCCGTGTGTGGATTCAGCAGTCTGCAACACATTCCCTGCAGAGTCCCAAAACAGGCATTTTCAGCCCATTACCGGCATAAGGAAGAAACAGCAGTAAGCACAGGGAAATATCTGCTTCTAAATCCAAAACGCAGCTATCTAACAGAACGGTTGTCAATGTGTGCACTCAACTTCCAGAGATAAACCCGTGTGTGGATTCAGCAGTCTGCAAAGACCTTCCCTGCAGAGTCCCAAAACAGGCGTTTTCAGCCCATTACCGGCATATGGAAGAAACAGCAGTAAGCACAGGGAAATATCTGCTTCTAAATCCAAAACGCAGCTATCTAACAGAACGGTTGTCAATGTGTGCACGCAACTTCCAGAGTTAAACCCGTGTGTGGATTCAGCAGTCTGCAAACACTTTTTGTGCAGAGTCCCAAAACAGGCGTTTTCAGCCCATTACCGACATTTGGAAGAAACAGCAGGAAGCACAGGGAAATATCTGCTTCTAAATCCAAAACGCAGCTATCTTACAGAACGGTTGTCAATGTGTGCACTCAACTTCCAGAGTTAAACCCGTGTGTGGATTCAGCAGTCTGTAAACACTTTCTCTGCAGAGTCCCAAAACAGGCGTTTTCATCCCATTACCAGCATATGGAAGCAACAGCAGAAAGCACAGGGAAATATCTGCTTCTAAATCCAGAACGCAGCTATCTAACAGAATGGTTGTCAATGTGTGCACTCAACTTCCAGACTTAATCCCGTGTGTGGATTTAGCAGGTTGCAAACACTTTCTGTGCAGAGTCCCCAAACAGGCGTTTTCAGCCCATTACCGGCATATGAAAGAAACAGCAGTAAGCACAGGGAAATATCTGCTTCTAAATCCAAAACGCAGCTATCTAAGAGAACGGTTGTCAATGTGTGCACTCAACTTCCAGAGTTAAACCCGTGTGTGGATTCAGCAGTCTGCAAACACTTTTTGTGCAGAGTCCCAAAACAGGCGTTTTCAGCCCATTACCGACATTTGGAAGAAACAGCAGTAAGCACAGGGAAATATCTGCTTCTAAATCCAAAACGCAGCTATCTTTCAGAACGGTTGTCAATGTGTGCACTCAACTTCCAGAGTTAAACCCGTGTGTGGATTCAGCAGTCTGTTAACACTTTCTCTGCAGAGTCCCAAAACAGGCGTTTTCAGCCCATTACCGGCATATGGAAGCAACAGCAGAAAGCACAGGGAAATATCTGCTTCTAAATCCAGAACGCAGCTATCTAACAGAATGGTTGTCAATGTGTGCACTCAACTTCCAGACGTAAACCCGTGTGTGGATTTAGCAGTCTGCAAACACTTTCTGTGCAGAGTCCCCAAACAGGCGTTTTCAGCCCAATACCGGCATATGAAAGAAACAGCAGTAAGCACAGGGAAATATCTGCTTCTAAATCCAAAACGCAGCTATCTAAGAGAACGGTTGTCATTGTGTGCACTCAACTTCCAGAGTTAAACCCGTGTGTGGATTCAGCAGTCTGCAAACACTTTCTCTGCAGAGTCCCAAAACAGGCGTTTTCAGCCCATTACCGGCATATGGAAGAAACAGCAGTAAGCACAGGGAAATATCTGCTTCTAAATCCAAAACGCAGCTATCTAACAGAACGGTTGTCAATGTGTGCACTCAACTTCCTGAGTTAAATCTGTGTGTGGATTCTGCAGTCTGCAAACACATTCTCTGCAGAGAACCAAAACAGGCGTTTTCAGCCCATTACCGGCATATGGAAGAAACAGCAGTAAGCACAGGGAAATATGTGCTTCTAAATCCAAAACGCAGGTATCTAACAGAACGGATGTCAATGTGTGCACTCAACTTCCAGAGTTAAACCCGTGTGTGGATTCAGCAGTCTGCAAACACTTTCTCTGCAGAGTCCCAAAACAGGCGTTTTCAACCCATTACCGGCATATGGAAGAAACAGCAGTAAGCACAGGGAAATATCTGCTTCTAAATTCAAAACGCAGCTATCTAACAGAACGGTTGTCAATGTGTGCACTCAACTTCCAGAGTTAAATCTGTGTGTGGATTCAGTACTCTGCAAACACATTCTCTGCAGAGACCAAAACAGGCGTTTTCAGCCCATTACCGGCATATGGAAGAAACAGCAGTAAGCACAGGGAAATATCTGCTTCTAAATCCAAAACGCAGCTATGTAACAGAACGGTTGTCAATGTGTGCACTCAACTTCCAGAGTTAAACCTGTGTGTGGATTCAGCAGTCTGCAAACACTTTCTCTGAAGAGTCCCAAACCAGGCGTTTTCAGCCCATTACCGGCATATGGAAGAAACAGCAGTAAGCACAGGGAAATATCTGCTTCTAAATCCAAAACGCAGCTATCTAACAGAATGGTTGTCAATGTGTGCACCCAACTTCCAGAGGTAAACCCGTGTGTGGATTCAGCAGTCTGCAAACACTTTCTATGCAGAGTCCCAAAACAGGCGTTTTCAGCCCATTACCGGCATATGGAAGAAACAGCAGTAAGCACAGGGAAATATCTGCTTCTAAATCGAAAACGCAGCTATCTTACAGAAGGGTTGTCACAGTGTACACTCAACTTCCAGAGATAAACCCGTGTGTGGATTCAGCAGTCTGCAAACACATTCCCTGCAGAGTCCCAAAACAGGCGTTTTCAGCCCATTACCGGCATATGGAAGAAACAGCAGTAAGCACAGGGAAATATCTGCTTCTAAATCCAAAACGTAGCTATCCAACAGAACGGTTGTCAATGTGTGCACTCAACTTCCAGAGGTAAACCCGTGTGTGGATTCAGCAGTCTGCAAAGACCTTCCCTGCAGAGTCCCAAACAGGCGTTTTCAGCCCATTACCGGCATATGGAAGAAACAGCAGTAAGCACAGGGAAATATCTGCTTCTAAATCCAAAACGCAGCTATCTAACAGAACGGTTGTCAATGTGTGCACTCAACTTCCAGAGTTAAACCCGTGTGTGGATTCAGCAGTCTGCAAACACTTTCTCTGCAGAGTCCCAAAAAGGGCGTTTTCAGCCTATTACCGGCATATGGAAGAAACAGCAGTAAGCACAGGGAAATATCTGCTTCTAAATCCAAAACGCAGCTATCTAACAGAACGGTTGTCAATGTGTGCACTCAACTTCCAGAGTTAAACCCGTGAGTGGATTCAGCAGTCTGCAAACACTTTCTCTGCAGAGTCCCAAAACAGGCGTTTTCAGCCCTTTACTGGCATATGGAAGAAACAGCAGTAAGCAAAGGGAAATATCTGCTTCTAAATCCAAAACGCAGCTATCTAACAGAACGGTTGTCAATGTGTGCACTCAACTTCCAGAGTTAAACCCGTGTGTGGATTCAGCAGTCTGCAAATACTTTCTCTGCAGAGTCCCAAAACAGGCGTTTTCAGCCCATTACCGGCATATGGAAGAAACAGCAGTAAGCACAGGGAATTATCTGCTTCTAAATCCAAAACGCAGCTATCTAACAGAACGGTTGTCAATGTGTGCACTCAACTTCCAGAGTTAAACCCGTGTGTGGATTCAGCAGTCTGCAAACACTTTCTCTGCAGAGTCCCAAAACAGGCGTTTTCAGCCCATTACCGGCATATGGAAGAAACAGCAGTAAGCACAGTGAAATATCTGCTTCTAAATCCAAAACGCAGCTATCTAACAGAACGGTTGTCAATGTGTGCACTCAACTTCCAGAGTTAAACCCGTGTGTGGATTCAGCAGTCTGCAAACACTTTCTCTGCAGAGTCCCAAAACAGGCGTTTTCAGCCCTTTACTGGCATATGGAAGAAACAGCAGTAAGCAAAGGGAAATATCTGCTTCTAAATCCAAAACGCAGCTATCTAACAGAACGGTTGTCAATGTGTGCACTCAACTGCCAGAGTTAAACCCGTGTGTGGATTCAGCAGTCTGCAAACACTTTCTCTGCAGAGTCCCAAAACAGGCGTTTTCAGCCCATTACCGGCATATGGAAGAAACAGCAGTAAGCACAGGGAATTATCTACTTCTAAATCCAAAACGCAGCTATCTAACAGAACGGTTGTCAATGTGTGCACTCAACTTCCAGAGTTAAACCCGTGTGTGGATTCAGCAGTCTGCAAACACTTTCTCTGCAGAGTCCCGAAACAGGCGTTTTCAGCCCATTACCGGCATATGGAAGAAACAGCAGTAAGCACAGTGAAATATCTGCTTCTAAATCCAAAACGCAGCTATCTAACAGAACGGTTGTCAATGTGTACACTCAACTTCCAGAGTTAAACCCGTGTGTGGATTCAGCAGTCTGCAAACACATTCCCTGCAGAGTCCCAAAACAGGCGTTTTCAGCCCATTACCGGCATATTGAAGAAACAGCAGTAAGCACAGGGAAATATCTGCTTCTAAATCCAAAACGCAGCTATCTAACAGAACGGTTGTCAATGTGTGCACTCAACTTCCAGAGTTAAACCCGTGTGTGGATTCAGCAGTCTGCAAAGACCTTCCCTGCAGAGTCCCAAAACAGGCGTTTTCAGCCCATTACCGGCATATGGAAGAAACAGCAGTAAGCACAGGGAAATATCTGCTTCTAAATCCAAAACGCAGCTATCTAACAGAACGGTTGTCAATGTGTGCACTCAACTTCCAGAGTTAAACCCGTGTGTGTTTTCAGGAGTCTGCAAACACTTTCTCTGCAGAGTCCCAAAACAGGCGTTTTCAGCCCATTACCGACATTTGGAAGAAACAGCAGGAAGCACAGGGAAATATCTGCTTCTATATCCAAAACGCAGCTATCCAACAGAACGGTTGTCAATGTGTGCACTCAACTTCCAGAGTTAAACCCGTGCGTGGATTCAGCAGTCTGCAAAGACCTTCCCTGCAGAGTCCCAAAACAGGCGTTTTCAGCCCGTTACCGGTATATGGAAGAAACAGCAGTAAGCACCGGGAAATATCTGCTTCTAAATCCAAAACGCAGCTATCTAACAGAACGGTTGTCAATGTGTGCACTCAACTTCCAGAGTTAAACCCGTGTGTGGATTCAGCAGTCTGCAAACACTTTCTGTGCAGAGTCCCAAAGCAGGCCTTTTCAGCCCATTACCGACATTTGGGAGAAACAGCAGTAAGCACAGGGAAATATCTGCTTCTAAATCCAAAACGCAGCTATCTAACAGAACGGTTGTCAATGTGTGCACTCAACTTCCAGAGTTAAACCCGTGTGTGGATTCAGCAGTCTGCAAACACTTTCTGTGCAGAGTCCCAAAACAGGCGTTTTCATCCCATTAACGGCATAAGGAAGAAACAGCAGTAAGCACAGGGAAATATCTGCTTCTAAATCCAAAACGCAACTATCTAACAGAACGGTTGTCAATGTGTGCACTCAACTTCCAGAGTTAAACCCGTTTGTGGATTCAGCAGTCTGCAAACACTTTCTCTGCAGAGTCCCAAAACAGGCGTTTTCAGCCCATTACCGGCATACGGAAGAAAAAGCAGTAAGCACAGGGAAATATCTGCTTCTAAATCCAAAACGCAGCAATCAAACAGAACGGTTGTCAATGTGTGCACTCAACTTCCAGAGTTAAACCCGTGTGTGGATTCAGCAGTCTGCAAACACTTTCTCTGCAGAGTCCCAAAACAGGCGTTTTCAGCCCATTACCGGCATATGGAAGAAACAGCACCAAGCACAGGGAAATATCTGCTTCTAAATCCAAAACGCAGCTATCTAACAGAACGGATGTCAATGTGTGCACTCAACTTCCAGAGTTAAACCCGTGTGTGGATTCAGCAGTCTGCAAACACTTTCTCTGCAGAGTCCCAAAACAGGCGTTTTCAACCCATTACCGGCATATGGAAGAAACAGCAGTAAGCACAGGGAAATATCTGCTTCTAAATCCGAAACGCAGCTTTCTAACAGAACGGTTGTCAATGTGTGCACTGAACTTCCAGAGTTAAAGCTGTGTGTGGATTCAGTAGTCTGCAAACACATTCTCTGCAGAGACCCAAAACAGGCGTTTTCAGCCCATTACCGGCATATGGAAGAAACAGCAGTAAGCACAGGGAAATATCTGCTTCTAAATCCAAAACGCAGCTATCTAACAGAACGGTTGTCAATGTGTGCACTCAACTTCCAGAGTTAAACCTGTGTGTGGATTCAGCAGTCTGCAAACACTTTCTCTGCAGAGTCCCAAAACAGGCGTTTTCAGCCCATTACCGGCATATGGAAGAAACAGCAGTAAGCACAGGGAAATATCTGCTTCTAAATCCAAAACGCAGCTATCTAACAGAACGGTTGTCAATGTGTGCACCCAACTCCCAGAGGTAAACCCGTGTGTGGATTCAGCAGTCTGCAAATACTTTCTCTGCAGAGTCCCAAACCAGGCGTTTTCAGCCCATTACCGGCATATGGAAGAAACAGCAGTAAGCACAGGGAAATATCTGCTTCTAAATCGAAAACGCAGCTATCTAACAGAACGGTTGTCACAGTGTACACTCAACTTCCAGAGATAAACCCGTGTGTGGATTCAGCAGTATGCACACACATTCCCTGCAGAGTCCCAAAACAGGCGTTTTCAGCCCATTACCGGCATATGGAAGAAACAGCAGTAAGCACAGGGAAATATCTGCTTCTAAATCCAAAACGCAGCTATCCAACAGAACGGTTGTCTATGTGTGCACTCAACTTCCAGAGTTAAACCCGTGTGTGGATTCAGCAGTCTGCAAAGACCTTCCCTGCAGAGTCCCAAAACAGGCGTTTTCAGCCCATTACCGGCATATGGAAGAAACAGCAGTAAGCACAGGGAAATATCTGCTTATAAATCCAAAACGCAGCTATCTAACAGAACGGTTGTCAATGTGTGCACTCAACTTCCAGAGTTAAACCCGTGTGTGGATTCAGCAGTCTGCAAACAATTTCTGTGCAGAGTCCCAAAACAGGCCTTTTCAGCCCATGACCGACATTTGGGAGAAACAGCAGTAAGCACAGGGAAATATCAGCTTCTAAATCCAAAACGCAGCTATCTAACAGAACGGTTGTCAATGTGTGCACTCAACTTCCAGGGTTAAACCCGTGTGTCGATTCAGCAGTCTGCAAACACTTTCTCTGCAGAGTCCCAAAACAGGTGTTTTCAGCCCATGACCGGCATATGGAAGAAACAGCAGTAAGCACAGGGAAATATCTGCTTCTTAATCCAAAACACAGCTATCTAACAGAACGTTTGTCAATGTGTGCACTCAACTTCCAGAGATGAACCTGTATGTGGATTCAGCAGTCTGCAAACACATTCTGTGCAGAGTCCCAAAACAGGCATTTTCAGCCCATTACCGGCATATGGAAGAAACAGCAGTAAGCACAGGGAAATATGTGTTTCTAAATCCAAAACGCAGCTATCTAAGAGAACGGATGTCAATGTGTGCACTCAACTTCCAGAGTTAAACCCGTGTGTGGATTCAGCAGTCTGCAAACACTTTCTCTGCAGAGTCCCAAAACAGGCGTTTTCAGCCCAATACCGGCATATGGAAGAAACAGCAGTAAGCACAGGGAAATATCTGCTTCTAAATCCAAAACGCAGCTATCTAACAGAACGGTTGTCAATGTGTGCACTGAACTTCCAGAGTTAAACCCGTGTGTGGATTCAGCAGTCTGCAAACACTTTCTCTGCAGAGTCCCAAAACAGGCGTTTTCAGCCTATTACCGGCACATGGAAGAAACAGCAGTAAGCACAGGGAAATATCTGCTTCTAAATCCAAAACGCAGCTATCTAACAGAACGGTTGTCAATGTGTGCACTCAACTTCCAGAGTTAAACCCGTGAGTGGATTCAGCAGTCTGCAAACACTTTCTCTGCAGAGTCCCAAAACAGGCGTTTTCAGCCCTTTACTGGCATATGGAAGAAACAGCAGTAAGCAAAGGGAAATATCTGCTTCTAAATCCAAAACGCAGCTATCTATCAGAACGGTTGTCAATGTGTGCACTCACCTTCCAGAGTTAAACCCGTGTGTGGATTCAGCAGTCTGCAAATACTTTCTCTGCAGAGTCCCAAAACAGGCGTTTTCAGCCCATTACCGGGATATGGAAGAAACAGCAGTAAGCACAGGGAATTATCTGCTTCTAAATCCAAAACGCAGCTATCTAACAGAACGGTTGTCAATGTGTGCACTCAACTTCCAGAGTTAAACCCGTGTGTGGATTCAGCAGTCTGCAAACACTTTGTCTGCAGAGTCCCAAAACAGGCGTTTTCAGCCCATTACCGGCATATGGAAGAAACAGCAGTAAGCACAGTGAAATATCTGCTTCTAAATCCAAAACGCAGCTATCTAACAGAACGGTTGTCAATGTGTACACTCAACTTCCAGAGTTAAACCCGTGTGTGGATTCAGCAGTCTGCAAACACATTCCCTGCAGAGTCCGAAAACACGCGTTTTCAGCCCATTACCGGCATAAGGAAGAAACAGCAGTAAGCACAGGGAAATATCTGCTTCTAAATCCAAAACGCAGCTATCTAACAGAACGGTTGTCAATGTGTGCACTCAACTTCCAGAGTTAAACCCGTGTGTGGATTCAGCAGTCTGCAAAGACCTTCCCTGCAGAGTCCCAAAACAGGCGTTTTCAGCCCATTACCGGCATATGGAAGAAACAGCAGTAAGCACAGGGAAATATCTGCTTCTAAATCCAAAACGCAGCTATCTAACAGAACGGTTGTCAATGTGTGCACTCAACTTCCAGAGTTAAACCCGTGTGTGGATTCAGCAGTCTGCAAACACTTTCTCTGCAGAGTCCCGAAACAGGCGTTTTCAGCCCATTACCGGCATATGGAAGAAACAGCAGTAAGCACAGGGAAATATCTGCTTTTAAATCCAGAACGCAGCTATCTAACAGAATGGTTGCCAATGTGTGCACTCAACTTCCAGACTTAAACCCGTGTGTGGATTTAGCAGTCTGCAAACACTTTCTGTGCAGAGTCCCCAAACAGGCGTTTTCAGCCCATTTCCGGCATATGAAAGAAACAGCAGTAAGCACAGGGAAATATCTGCTTCTAAATCCAAAACGCAGCTATCTAACAGAACGGTTGTCAATGTGTACACTCAACTTCCAGAGTTAAACCCGTGTGTGGATTCAGCAGTCTGCAAACACATTCCCTGCAGAGTCCCAAAACAGGCATTTTCAGCCCATTACCGGCATAAGGAAGAAACAGCAGTAAGCACAGGGAAATATCTGCTTCTAAATCCAAAACGCAGCTATCTAACAGAACGGTTGTCAATGTGCGCACTCAACTTCCAGAGATAAACCCGTGTGTGGATTCAGCAGTCTGCAAAGACCTTCCCTGCAGAGTCCCAAAACAGGCGTTTTCAGCCCATTACCGGCATATGGAAGAAACAGCAGTAAGCACAGGGAAATATCTGCTTCTAAATCCAAAACGCAGCTATCTAACAGAACAGTTGTCAATGTGTGCACGCAACTTCCAGAGTTAAACCCGTGTGTGGATTCAGCAGTCTGCAAACACTTTTTGTGCAGAGTCCCAAAACAGGCGTTTTCAGCCCATTACCGACATTTGGAAGAAACAGCAGGAAGCACAGGGAAATATCTGCTTCTAAATCCAAAACGCAGCTATCTTACAGAACGGTTGTCAATGTGTGCACTCAACTTCCAGAGTTAAACCCGTGTGTGGATTCAGCAGTCTGTAAACACTTTCTCTGCAGAGTCCCAAAACAGGCGTTTTCATCCCATTACCAGCATATGGAAGCAACAGCAGAAAGCACAGGGAAATATCTGCTTCTAAATCCAGAACGCAGCTATCTAACAGAATGGTTGTCAATGTGTGCACTCAACTTCCAGACTTAATCCCGTGTGTGGATTTAGCAGGTTGTAAACACTTTCTGTGCAGAGTCCCCAAACAGGCGTTTTCAGCCCATTACCGGCATATGAAAGAAACAGCAGTAAGCACAGGGAAATATCTGCTTCTAAATCCAAAACGCAGGTATCTAAGAGAACGGTTGTCAATGTGTGCACTCAACTTCCAGAGTTAAACTCGTGTGTGGATTCAGCAGTCTGCAAACACTTTCTCTGCAGAGTCCCAAAACAGGCGTTTTCAGCCCATTACCGGCATATGGAAGAAACAGCAGGAAGCACAGGGAAATATCTGCTTCTAAATCCAAAACGCAGCTATCTAACAGAACGGTTGTCAATGTGTGCACTCAACTTCCAGAGTTAAAGCCGTGCGTGGATTTAGCAGTCTGCAAAGACCTTCCCTGCAGACTCCCAAAACAGGCGTTTTCAGCCCATTACCGGCATATGGAAGAAACAGTAGTAAGCACAGGGAAATATCTGCTTCTAAATCCAAAACGCAGCTATCTAACAGAACGGTTGTCAATGTGTGCACTCAACTTCCAGAGTTAAACCCGTGTGCGGATTCAGCAGTCTGCAAACACTTTCTGTGCAGAGTCCCAAAACAGGCGTTTTCAACCCATTACCGACATTTGGAAGAAACAGCAGTAAGCACAGGGAAATATCTGCTTCTAAATACAAAACGCAGCTATCTAACAGAACGGTTGTCAATATGTGCACTCAACTTCCAGAGTTAAACCCGTGTGTGGATTCAGCAGTCTGCAACACATTCCCTGCAGTGTCCCAAAACAGGTGTTTTCAGCCCATTACCGGCATATGGAAGAAACAGCAGTAAGCACAGGGAAATATCTGCTTCTAAATCCAAAACGCAGCTATCTAACAGAACGGTTGTCAATGTGTGCACTCAACTTCCAGAGTTAAACCCGTGTGTGGATTCAGCAGTCTGCAAACACTTTCTCTGCAGAGTCCCAAAACAGGCGTTTTCAGCGTATTACCGGCATATGGAAGAAACAGCAGTAAGCACAGGGAAATATCTGCTTCTAAATCCAAAACGCAGCTATCTAACAGAACGGTTGTCAATGTGTGCACTCAACTTCCAGAGTTAAACCCGTGAGTGGATTCAGCAGTCTGCAAACACTTTCTCTGCAGAGTCCCAAAACAGGCGTTTTCAGCCCTTTACTGGCATATGGAAGAAACAGCAGTAAGCAAAGGGAAATATCTGCTTCTAAATCCAAAACGCAGCTATCTAACAGAACGGTTGTCAATGTGTGCACTCAACTTCCAGAGTTAAACCCGTGTGTGGATTCAGCAGTCTGCAAACACTTTCTCTGCAGAGTCCCAAAACAGGCGTTTTCAGCCCATTACCGGCATATGGAAGAAACAGCAGTAAGCACAGGGAATTATCTGCTTCTAAATCCAAAACGCAGCTATCTAACAGAACGGTTGTCAATGTGTGCACTCAACTTCCAGAGTTAAACCCGTGTGTGGATTCAGCAGTCTGCAAACACTTTCTCTGCAGAGTCCCAAAACAGGCGTTTTCAGCCCATTACCGGCATATGGAAGAAACAGCAGTAAGCACAGTGAAATATCTGCTTCTAAATCCAAAACGCAGCTATCTAACAGATCGGTTGTCAATGTGTACACTCAACTTCCAGAGTTAAACCCGTGTGTGGATTCAGCAGTCTGCAAACACATTCCCTGCAGAGTCCCAAAACAGGCGTTTTCAGCCCATTACCGGCATAAGGAAGAAACAGCAGTAAGCACAGGGAAATATCTGCTTCTAAATCCAAAACGCAGCTATCTAACAGAACGGTTGTCAATGTGTGCACTCAACTTCCAGAGTTAAACTCGTGTGTGGATTCAGCAGTCTGCAAACACTTTCTATGCAGAGTCCCAAAACAGGCGTTTTCAGCCTATTACCGGCATATGGAAGAAACAGCAGTAAGCACAGGGAAATATCTGCTTCTAAATCCAAAACGCAGCTATCTAACAGAACGGTTGTCAATGTGTGCACTCAACTTCCAGAGTTAAACCCGTGAGTGGATTCAGCAGTCTGCAAACACTTTCTCTGCAGAGTCCCAAAACAGGCGTTTTCAGCCCTTTACTGGCATATGGAAGAAACAGCAGTAAGCAAAGGGAAATATCTGCTTCTAAATCCAAAACGCAGCTATCTAACAGAACGGTTGTCAATGTGTGCACTCAACTTCCAGAGTTAAACCCGTGTGTGGATTCAGCAGTCTGCAAATACTTTCTCTGCAGAGTCCCAAAACAGGCGTTTTCAGCCCATTACCGGCATATGGAAGAAACAGCAGTAAGCACAGGGAATTATCTGCTTCTAAATCCAAAACGCAGCTATCTAACAGAACGGTTGTCAATGTGTGCACTCAACTTCCAGAGTTAAACCCGTGTGTGGATTCAGCAGTCTGCAAACACTTTTTGTGCAGAGTCCCAAAACAGGCGTTTTCAGCCCATTACCGACATTTGGAAGAAACAGCAGTAAGCACAGGGAAATATCTGCTTCTAAATCCAAAACGCAGCTATCTTACAGAACGGTTGTCAATGTGTGCACTCAACTTCCAGAGTTAAACCCGTGTGTGGATTCAGCAGTCTGTTAACACTTTCTCTGCAGAGTCCCAAAACAGGCATTTTCAGCCCATTACCGGCATATGGAAGCAACAGCAGAAAGCACAGGGAAATATCTGCTTCTAAATCCAGAACGCAGCTATCTAACAGAATGGTTGTCAATGTGTGCACTCAACTTCCAGACTTAAACCCGTGTGTGGATTTAGCAGTCTGCAAACACTTTCTGTGCAGAGTCCCCAAACAGGCGTTTTCAGCCCATTACCGGCATATGAAAGAAACAGCAGTAAGCACAGGGAAATATCTGCTTCTAAATCCAAAACGCAGCTATCTAAGAGAACGGTTGTCATTGTGTGCACTCAACTTCCAGAGTTAAACCCGTGTGTGGATTCAGCAGTCTGCAAACACTTTCTCTGCAGAGTCCCAAAACAGGCGTTTTCAGCCCATTACCGGCATATGGAAGAAACGGCAGTAAGCACAGGGAAATATCTGCTTCTAAATCCAAAACGCAGCTATCTAACAGAACGGTTGTCAATGTGTGCACTCAACTTCCTGAGTTAAATCTGTGTGTGGATTCTGCAGTCTGCAAACACATTCTCTGCAGAGAACCAAAACAGGCGTTTTCAGCCCATTACCGGCATATGGAAGAAACAGCAGTAAGCACAGGGAAATATGTGCTTCTAAATCCAAAACGCAGCTATCTAACAGAACGGTTGTCAATGTGTGCACTCATCTTCCAGAGTTAAACCCGTGTGTGGATTCAGCAGTCTGCAAACACTTTCTCTGCAGAGTCCCAAAAGAGGCGTTTTCAACCCATTACCGGCATATGGAAGAAACAGCAGTAAGCACAGGGAAATATCTGCTTCTAAATCCAAAACGCAGCTATCTAACAGAACGGTTGTCAATGTGTGCACTCAACTTCCAGAGTTAAATCTGTGTGTGGATTCAGTACTCTGCAAACACATTCTCTGCAGAGACCAAAACAGGCGTTTTCAGCCCATTACCGGCATATGGAAGAAACAGCAGTAAGCACAGGGAAATATCTGCTTCTAAATCCAAAACGCAGCTATGTAACAGAACGGTTGTCAATGTGTGCACTCAACTTCCAGAGTTAAACCTGTGTGTGGATTCAGCAGTCTGCAAACACTTTCTCTGAAGAGTCCCAAACCAGGCGTTTTCAGCCCATTACCGGCATATGGAAGAAACAGCAGTAAGCACAGGGAAATATCTGCTTCTAAATCCAAAACGCAGCTATCTAACAGAATGGTTGTCAATGTGTGCACCCAACTTCCAGAGGTAAACCCGTGTGTGGATTCAGCAGTCTGCAAACACTTTCTATGCAGAGTCCCAAAACAGGCGTTTTCAGCCCATTACCGGCATATGGAAGAAACAGCAGTAAGCACAGGGAAATATCTGCTTCTAAATCGAAAACGCAGCTATCTAACAGAACGGTTGTCACAGTGTACACTCAACTTCCAGAGATAAACCCGTGTGTGGATTCAGCAGTCTGCAAACACATTCCCTGCAGAGTCCCAAAACAGGCGTTTTCAGCCCAATACCGGCATATGGAAGAAACAGCAGTAAGCACAGGGAAATATCTGCTTCTAAATCCAAAACGCAGCTATCCAACAGAACGGTTGTCAATGTGTGCACTCAACTTCCAGAGTTAAACCCGTGTGTGGATTCAGCAGTCTGCAAACACTTTCTCTGCAGAGTCCCAAAAAGGGCGTTTTCAGCCTATTACCGGCATATGGAAGAAACAGCAGTAAGCACAGGGAAATATCTGCTTCTAAATCCAAAACGCAGCTATCTAACAGAACGGTTGTCAATGTGTGCACTCAACTTCCAGAGTTAAACCCGTGAGTGGATTCAGCAGTCTGCAAACACTTTCTCTGCAGAGTCCCAAAACAGGCGTTTTCAGCCCTTTACTGGCATATGGAAGAAACAGCAGTAAGCAAAGGGAAATATCTGCTTCTAAATCCAAAACGCAGCTATCTAACAGAACGGTTGTCAATGTGTGCACTCAACTTCCAGAGTTAAACCCGTGTGTGGATTCAGCAGTCTGCAAATACTTTCTCTGCAGAGTCCCAAAACAGGCGTTTTCAGCCCATTACCGGCATATGGAAGAAACAGCAGTAAGCACAGGGAATTATCTGCTTCTAAATCCAAAACGCAGCTATCTAACAGAACGGTTGTCAATGTGTGCACTCAACTTCCAGAGTTAAACCCGTGTGTGGATTCAGCAGTCTGCAAACACTTTCTCTGCAGAGTCCCAAAACAGGCGTTTTCAGCCCATTACCGGCATATGGAAGAAACAGCAGTAAGCACAGTGAAATATCTGCTTCTAAATCCAAAACGCAGCTATCTAACAGAACGGTTGTCAATGTGTACACTCAGCTTCCAGAGTTAAACCGGTGTGTGGATTCAGCAGTCTGCAAACACATTCCCTGCAGAGTCCCAAAACAGGCGTTTTCAGCCCATTACCGGCATAAGGAAGAAACAGCAGTAAGCACAGGGAAATATCTGCTTCTAAATCCAAAACGCAGCTATCTAACAGAACGGTTGTCAATGTGTGCACTCAACTTCCAGAGTTAAACCCGTGTGTGGATTCAGCAGTCTGCAAAGTCCTTCCCTGCAGAGTCCCAAAATAGGCGTTTTCAGCCCATTACCGGCATATGGAAGAAACAGCAGTAAGCACAGGGAAATATCTGCTTCTAAATCCAAAACGCAGCTATCTAACAGAACGGTTGTCAATGTGTGCACTCAACTTCCAGAGTTAAACCCGTGTGTGGATTCAGCAGTCTGCAAACACTTTCTCTGCAGAGTCCCAAAACAGGCGTTGTCAGCCCATTACCGACATTTGGAAGAAACAGCAGGAAGCACAGGGAAATATCTGCTTCTAAATCCAAAACGCAGCTATCTAACAGAACGGTTGTCAATGTGTGCACTCAACTTCCAGAGTTAAACCCGTGTGTGGATTCAGCAGTCTGCAAACACTTTCTCTGCAGAGTCCCAAAACAGGCGTTTTCAGTTCATTACCGGCATATGGAAGAAACAGCAGTAAGCACAGGGAAATATTTGCTTCTAAATCCAAAACGCAGCTATCTAACAGAACGGTTGTCAATGTGTGCACTCAACTTCCAGAGTTAAAGCCGTGCGTGGATTTAGCAGTCTGCAAAGACCTTCCCTGCAGACTCCCAAAGCAGGCGTTTTCAGCCCATTACCGGCATATGGAAGAAACAGTAGTAAGCACAGGGAAATATCTGCTTCTAAATCCAAAACGCAGCTATCTAACAGAACGGTTGTCAATGTGTGCACTCAACTTCCAGAGTTAAACCCGTGAGTGGATTCAGCAGTCTGCAAACACTTTCTCTGCAGAGTCCCAAAACAGGCGTTTTCAGCCCTTTACTGGCATATGGAAGAAACAGCAGTAAGCAAAGGGAAATATCTGCTTCTAAATCCAAAACGCAGCTATCTAACAGAACGGTTGTCAATGTGTGCACTCAACTTCCAGAGTTAAACCCGTGTGTGGATTCAGCAGTCTGCAAATACTTTCTCTGCAGAGTCCCAAAACAGGCGTTTTCAGCCCATTACCGGCATATGGAAGAAACAGCAGTAAGCACAGGGAATTATCTGCTTCTAAATCCAAAACGCAGCTATCTAACAGAACGGTTGTCAATGTGTGCACTCAACTTCCAGAGTTAAACCCGTGTGTGAATTCAGCAGTCTGCAAACACTTTCTCTGCAGAGTCCCAAAACAGGCGTTTTCAGCCCATTACCGGCATATGGAAGAAACAGCAGTAAGCACAGTGAAATATCTGCTTCTAAATCCAAAACGCAACTATCTAACAGAATGGTTGTCAATGTGTACACTCAACTTCCAGAGTTAAACCCGTGTGTGGATTCAGCAGTCTGCAAAAACATTCCCTGCAGAGTCCCAAAACAGGCGTTTTCAGCCCTTTACCGGCATAAGGAAGAAACAGCAGTAAGCACAGGGAAATATCTGCTTCTAAATCCAAAACGCAGCTATCTAACAGAACGGTTGTCAATGTGTGCACTCAACTTCCAGAGTTAAACCCGTGTGTGGATTCAGCAGTCTGCAAAGACCTTCCCTGTAGAGTCCCAAAACAGGCGTTTTCAGCCCATTACCGGCATATGGAAGAAACAGCAGTAAGCACAGGGAAATATCTGCTTCTAAATCCAAAACGCAGCTATCTAACAGAACGGTTGTCAATGTGTGCACTCAACTTCCAGAGTTAAACCCGTGTGTGGATTCAGCAGTCTGCAAACACTTTCTCTGCAGAGTCCCAAAACAGGCGTTTTCAGCCCATTACCGACATTTGGAAGAAACAGCAGGAAGCACAGGGAAATATCTGCTTCTAAATCCAAAACGCAGCTATCTAACAGAACGGTTGTCAATGTGTGCACTCAACTTCCAGAGTTAAACCCGTGTGTGGATTCAGCAGTCTGTAAACACTTTCTCTGCAGAGTCCCAAAACAGGCGTTTTCAGCCCATTACCGGCATAAGGAAGAAACAGCAGTAAGCACAGGGAAATATCTGCTTCTAAATCCAAAACGCAGCTATCTAACAGAACGGTTGTCAATGTGTGCACTCAACTTCCAGAGTTAAACCCGTGTGTGGATTCAGCAGTCTGCAAACACTTTCTCTGCAGAGTCCCAAAACAGGCGTTTTCAGCCCATTACCGACATTTGGAAGAAACAGCAGGAAGCACAGGGAAATATCTGCTTCTAAATCCAAAACGCAGCTATCTAACAGAACGGTTGTCAATGTGTGCACTCAACTTCCAGAGTTAAACCCGTGTGTGGATTCAGCAGGCTGCAAAGACCTTCCCTGCAGAGTCCCAAAACAGGCGTTTTCAGCCCATTACCGGCATATGGAAGAAACAGCAGTAAGCACAGGGAAATATGTGCTTCTAAATCCAAAACGCAGCTATCTAACAGAACGGTTGTCAATGTGTGCACTCAACTTCCAGAGTTAAACCCGTGTGTGGATTCAGCAGTCTGGAAAGACCTTCCCTGCAGAGTCCCAAAACAGGCGTTTTCAACCCATTACCGGCATATGGAAGAAACAGCAGTAAGCAAAGGGAAATATCTGCTTCTAAATCCAAAACGCAGCTATCTAACAGAACGATTGTCAATGTGTGCACTCAACTTCCAGAGTTAAACCCGTGTGTGGATTCAGCAGTCTGCAAACACTTTCTCTGCAGAGTCCCAAAACAGGCGTTTTCAGCCCATTACCGACATTTGGAAGAAACAGCAGGAAGCACAGGGAAATATCTGCTTCTAAATCCAAAACGCAGCTATCTAACAGAACGGTTGTCAATGTGTGCACTCAACTTCCAGAGTTAAACCCGTGTGTGGATTCAGCAGTCTGTAAACACTTTCTCTGCAGAGTCCCAAAACAGGCGTTTTCAGCCCATTACCGGCATATGGAAGAAACAGCAGTAAGCACAGGGAAATATCTGCTTCTAAGTCCAGAACACAGCTATCTAACAGAATGGTTGTCAATGTGTGCACTCAACTTCCAGACTTAAACCCGTGTGTGGATTTAGCAGTCTGCAAACACTTTCTGTGCAGAGTCCCCAAACAGGCGTTTTCAGCCCATTACCGGCATATGAAAGAAACAGCAGTAAGCACAGGGAAGTATCTGCTTCTAAATCCAAAACGCAGCTATCTAAGAGAACGGTTGTCAATGTGTGCACTCAACTTCCAGAGTTAAACCCGTGTGTGGATTCAGCAGTCTGCAAACACTTTCTCTGCAGAGTCCCAAAACAGGCGTTTTCAGCCCATTACCGGCATATGGAAGAAACAGCAGTAAGCACAGGGAAATATCTGCTTCTAAATCCAAAACGCAGCTATCTAACAGAACGGTTGTCAATGTGTGCACTCAACTTCCAGAGTTAGACCCGTGTGTGGATTCAGCAGTCTGCAAACACATTCCCTGCAGAGTCCCAAAACAGGCGTTTTCAGCCCATTACCAGCATATGGAAGAAACAGCAGTAAGCACAGGGAAATATCTACTTCTAAATCCAAAACGCAGCTATCTAACAGAACGGTTGTCAATGTGTGCACTCAACTTCCAGAGTTGAACCCGTGTGTGGATTCAGCAGTCTGCAAACACTTTCTGTGCAGAGTCCCAAAACAGGCGTTTTCAGCCGATTATCGGCTTATGGAAGAAACAGCAGTCAGCACAGGGAAATATCTGCTTCTAAATCCAAAACGCAGCTATCTAACAGAACGGTTGTCAATGTGTGCACTCAACTTCCAGAGTTAAACCCGTGTGTTGATTCAGCAGTCTGCAAACACTTTCTCTGCACAGTCCGAAAACAGGCGTTTTCAGCCCATTACCGGCATATGGGACAGACAGCAGTAAGCACAGGGAAATATCTGCTTCTAAATCCAAAACGCAGCTATCTAACAGAACGGTTGTCAATGTGTGCACTCAACTTCCAGAGTTAAACCTGTGTGTGGATTCAGCAGTCTGCAAACACTTTCTCTGCAGAGTCCCAAAACAGGCGTTTTCAGCCCATTACCGACATTTGGAAGAAACAGCAGGAAGCACAGGGAAATATCTGCTTCTAAATCCAAAACGCAGCTATCTAACAGAACGGTTGTCAATGTGTGCACTCAAATTCCAGAGTTAAACCCGTGTGTGGATTCAGCAGTCTGCAAATAGATTCCCTGCAGAGTCCCAAAACAGGCGTTTTCAGCCCATTACCGGCATGAGGAAGAAACAGCAGTAAGCACAGGGAAATATCTGGTTCTAAGTCCAAAACGCACCTATCCAACAGAACGGTTGTCAATGTGTGCACTCAACTTCCAGAGTTAAACCCGTGTGTGGATTCAGCAGTCTGCAAACACCTTCCCTGCAGAGTCCCAAAACAGGCGTTTTCAGCCCATTACCGGCATATGGAAGAAACAGCAGTAAGCACAGGGAAATATCTGCTTCTAAATCCAGAGCGCAGCTATCTAACAGATCGGTTGTCAATGTGTGCACTCAACTTCCAGAGTTAAACCCGTGTGTGGATTCAGCAGGCTGCAAACACTTTCTCTGCAGAGTCCCAAAACAGGCGTTTTCAGCCCATTACCGGCATATGGAAGAAACAGCAGTAAGCACAGGGAAATATCTGCTTCAAAATCCAAAACGCAGCTATCTAAGAGAACGGTTGTCAATGTGTGCACTCAACTTCCAGAGTTATACCCGTGTGTGGATTCAGCAGTCTGCAAACACTTTCTCTGCAGAGTCCCAAAACAGGCGTTTTCAGCCCATTACCGGCATATGGAAGAAACAGCAGTAAGCATAGGGAAATATCTGCTTCTAAATCCAAAACGCAGCTATCTAACAGAACGGTTGTCAATGTGTGCACTCAACTTCCAGAGTTAGACCCGTGTGTGGATTCAGCAGTCTGCAAACACTTTCCCTGCAGAGTCCCAAAACAGGCGTTTTCAGCCCATTACCGGCATATGGAAGAAACAGCAGTAAGCACAGGGAAATATCTGCTTCTAAATCCAAAACGCAGCTATCTAACAGAACGGTTGTCAATGTGTGCACTCAACTTCCAGAGTTAAACCCGTGTGTGGATTCAGCAGTCTGCAAACACTGTTTGTGCAGAGTCCGAAAACAGGCGTTTTCAGCCCATTACCGACATTTGGAAGAAACAGCAGGAAGCACAGGGAAATATCTGCTTCTAAATCCAAAACGGAGCTATCTTACAGAACGGTTGTCAATGTGTGTACTCAACTTCCAGAGTTAAACCCGTGTGTGGATTCAGCAGTCTGTAAACACTTTCTCTGCAGAGGCCCAAAACAGGCGTTTTCAGCCCATTACCGGCATATGGAAGCAACAGCAGTAAGCACAGGGAAATATCTGCTTCTAAATCCAGAACGCAGCTATCTAACAGAATGGTTGTCAATGTGTGCACTCAACTTCCAGACTTAAACCAGTGTGTGGATTTAGCAGTCTGCAAACACTTTCTGTGCAGAGTCCCCAAACAGGCGTTTTCAGCCCATTACCGGCATATGAAAGGAACAGCAGTAAGCACAGGGAAATATCTGCTTCTAAATCCAAAACGCAGCTATCTAAGAGAACGGTTGTCAATGTGTGCATTCAACTTCCAGAGTTAGACCCGTGTGTGGATTCAGCAGTCTGCAAACACATTCCCTGCAGAGTCCCAAAACAGGCGTTTTCAGCCCATTACCGGCATATGGAAGAAACAGCAGTAAGCACAGGGAAATATCTGCTTCTAAATCCAAAACGCAGCTATCTAACAGAACGGTTGTCAATGTGTGCACTCAACTTCCAGAGTTAAAGCCGTGCGTGGATTTAGCAGTCTGCAAAGACCTTCCCTGCAGAGTCCCAAAACAGGCGTTTTCAGCCCATTACCGGCATATGGAAGAAACAGTAGTAAGCACAGGGAAATATCTGCTTCTAAATCCAAAACGCAGCTATCTAACAGAACGGTTGTCAATGTGTGCACTCAACTTCCAGAGTTAAACCCGTGTGCGGATTCAGCAGTCTGCAAACACTTTCTGTGCAGAGTCCCAAAACAGGCGTTTTCAACCCATTACCGACATTTGGAAGAAACAGCAGTAAGCTTGTCAATATGTGCACTCAACTTCCAGAGTTAAACCCGTGTGTGGATTCAGGAGTCCTGCAAACACTTTCTCTGCAGAGTCCCAAAAACAGGTGTTTTCAGCCCATGACCGGCATATGGAAGAAACAGCAGTAAGCACAGGGAAATATCTGCTTCTTAATCCAAAACGCAGCTATCTAACAGAACGTTTGTCAATGTGTGCACTCAACTTCCAGAGTTGGACCCTGTGTGTGGATTCAGCAGTCTGCAAACACTTTCTGTGCAGAGTCCCCAAAAACAGGCGTTTTCAGCCCATTACCGGCATATGGAAGAAACAGCAGTAAGCACAGGGAAATATATGCTTCTAAATCCAAAACGCAGCTATCTAACAGAACGGATGTCAATGTGTGCCCTCAACTTCCCAGAGTTAAACCCGTGTGTGGATTCAGCAGTCTGCAACCACTTTCTCTGCAGAGTCCCCAAAACAGGCGTTTTCAGCCCAATACCGGCATATGGAAGAAACAGCAGTAAGCACAGGGAAATATCTGCTTCTAAATCCAAAACGCAGCTATCTAACAGAACGGTTTGTCAATGTGTGCACTCAACTTCCAGAGTTAAATCTGTGTGTGGATTCAGGCAGTCCTGCAAACACATTCTCTGCAGAGACCCAAAAACAGGCGTTTTCAGCCCTTTACCGGGCATATGGAAGAAACAGCAGTAAGCACAGGGAAATATCTGCTTCTAAATCCAAAAACGCAGCTATCTAACAGAAACGGTTGTCAATGTGTGCACTCAACTTCCAGAGTTTAAACCCGTGTGTGGATTCAGCAGTCTGCAAACACTTTCTCTGCAGAGTCCCAAAAACAGGCGTTTTTCAGCCCATTACCGGCATATGGAAGAAACAGCAGTAAGCACAGGGAAATATCTGCTTCTAAATCCAAAACGCAGCTATCTAACAGAACGGTTGTCAATGTGTGCACCCAACTTCCAGAGTTAAACCCGTGTGGTGGATTCAGCAGTCTGCAAACACTTTCTCTGCAGAGTCCCCAAAACAGGCGTTTTCAGCCCTTTACCGGCATATGGAAGAAACAGCAGTAAGCACAGGGAAAATATCTGCTTCTAAATCCAAAACGCAGCTATCTAACAGAACGGTTGTCACAGTGTACACTCAACTTCCAGAGATAAAACCCGTGTGTGGATTCAGCAGTCTGCAAACACATTCCCTGCAGAGTCCCAAAAACAGGCGATTTCAGCCCATTACCGGCATATGGGAATAAACAGCAGTAAGCACAGTGAAATATCTGCTTCTAAATCCAAAACGCAGCAATCTAACAGAACGGTTTGTCAATGTGTACACTCAACTTCCAGAGTTAAACCCGTGTGTGGATTCAGCAGTCTGCAAACACATTCCCTGCAGAGTCCCCAAAAACAGGCGTTTTTTCAGGCCATTACCGGGCATAAGGAAGAAACAGCAGTAAGCACAGGGAAATATCTGCTTCTAAATCCAAAAACGCAGCTATCTAACAGAACGGTTGTCCAATGGTGTGCACTCAACTTCCAGAGTTAAACCCGTGTGTGTGGATTCAGCAGTCTGCAAAAGACCTTCCCCTGCAGAGTCCCCAAAACAGGCGTTTTTCAGCCCATTACCGGCATATGGAAGAAAACAGCAGTAAGCAAAGGGAAATATCTGCTTCTAAATCCAAAACGCAGCTATCTAACAGAAACGGTTGTCAATGTGTGCACTCAACTTCCAGAGTTAAAACCCGTGTGTGGATTCAGCAGTCTGGCAAAACACTTTCTCTGCAGAGTCCCAAAACAGGCGTTTTTCAGCCCATTACCGACATTTGGAAGAAACAGCAGGAAGCACAGGGAAATATCTGCTTCTAAATCCAAAACGCAGCTATCTAACAGAACGGTTGTCAATGTGTGCACTCAACTTCCAGAGTTAAACCCGTGTGTGGATTCAGCAGTCCTGTAAAACACTTTTCTCTGCAGAGTCCCCAAAACAGGCGTTTTCAGCCCATTACCGGCATATGGAAGAAACAGCAGTAAGCACAGGGAAATATCTGCTTCTAAATCCAGAAACACAGCTATCTAACAGAATGGTTGTCAATGTGTGCACTCAACTTCCAGACTTAAAACCCGTGTGTGGATTTAGCAGTCTGCAAAACACTTTCTGTGCAGAGTCCCCAAACAGGCGTTTTCAGCCCATTACCGGCATATGAAAGAAACAGCAGTAAGCACAGGGAAATATCTGCTTCTAAATCCAAAACGCAGCTATCTAAGAGAACGGTTGTCAATGTGTGCACTCAACTTCCAGAGTTAAACCCGTGTGTGGATTCAGCAGTCTGCAAACACTTTCTCTGCAGAGTCCCAAAACAGGCGTTTTCAGCCCATTACCGGCATATGGAAGAAACAGCAGTAAGCACAGGGAAATATCTGCTTCTAAATCCAAAACGCAGCTATCTAACAGAACGGTTGTCAATGTGTGCACTCAACTTCCAGAGTTAGACCCGTGTGTGGATTCAGCAGTCTGCAAACACATTCCCTGCAGAGTCCCAAAACAGGCGTTTTCAGCCCATTACCAGCATATGGAAGAAACAGCAGTAAGCACAGGGAAATATCTACTTCTAAATCCAAAACGCAGCTATCTAACAGAACGGTTGTCAATGTGTGCACTGAACATCCAGAGTTAAACCCGTGTGCGGATTCAGCAGTCTGCAAACACTTTCTGTGCAGAGTCCCAAAACAGGCGTTTTCAGCCCATTACCGACATTTGGAAGAAACAGCAGTAAGCACAGGGAAATATCAGCTTCTAAATCCAAAACGCAGCTATCTGACAGAACGGTTGTCAATATGTGCACTCAACTTCCAGAGTTAAACCCGTGTGTCGATTCAGCAGTCTGCAAACACTTTCTCTGCAGAGACCCAAAACAGGCGTTTTCAGCCCATTACCGGCATATGGAAGAAACAGCAGTAAGCACAGGGAAATATCTGCTTCTAAATCCAAAAGTCAGCTACCTAACAGAACGGTTGTCAATGTGTGCACTCAACTTCCAGAGTTAAACCCGTGTGTGGATTCAGCAGTCTGCAAACACTTTTTGTGCAGAGTCCCAAAACAGGCGTTTTCAGCCCATTACCGGCATATGGAAGAAACAGCAGTAAGCACAGGGAAATATCTGCTTCTAAATCCAAAACGCAGCTATCTAACAGAACGGTTGTCAATGTGTGCACTCAACTTCCAGAGTTAAACCCGTGTGTGGATTCAGCAGTCTGCAAACACTTTCTCTGCAGAGTCCCAAAACAGGCGTTTTTAGCCCATTACCGGCATAAGGAAAAAACAACAGTAAGCACAGGGAAATATCTGCTTCTAAATCCAAAACGCAGCTATCTAAGAGAACGGTTGTCAATGTGTGCACTCAACTTCCAGAGTTAAATCTGTGTGAGGATTCAGCAGTCTGCAAACACATTCTCTGCAGAGACCCAAAACAGGCGTTTTCAGCCCATTACCGGCATAAGGAAGAAACAGCAGTAAGCACAGGGAAATATCTGCTTCAAAATCCAAAACGCAGCTATCTAAGAGAACGGTTGTCAATGTGTGCACTCAACTTCCAGAGTTATACCCGTGTGTGGATTCAGCAGTCTGCAAACACTTTCTCTGCAGAGTCCCAAAACAGGCGTTTTCAGCCCATTACCGGCATATGGAAGAAACAGCAGTAAGCACAGGGAAATATCTGCTTCTAAATCCAAAACGCAGCTATCTAACAGAACGGTTGTCAATGTGTGCACTCAACTTCCAGAGTTAGACCCGTGTGTGGATTCAGCAGTCTGCAAACACTTTCCCTGCAGAGTCCCAAAACAGGCGTTTTCAGCCCATTACCGGCATATGGAAGAAACAGCAGTAAGCACAGGGAAATATCTGCTTCTAAATCCAAAACGCAGCTATCTAACAGAACGGTTGTCAATGTGTGCACTCAACTTCCAGAGTTAAACCCGTGTGTGGATTTAGCAGTCTGCAAAGACCTTCCCTGCAGAGTCCCAAAACAGACGTTTTCAGCCCATTTCCGGCATATGGAAGAAACAGTAGTAAGCACAGGGAAATATCTGCTTCTAAATCAAAAACGCAGCTATCTAACAGAACGGTTGTCAATGTGTGCACTCAACTTCCAGAGTTAAACCCGTGTGCGGATTCAGCAGTCTGCAAACACTTTCTGTGCAGAGTCCCAAAACAGGCGTTTTCAGCCCATTACCGACATTTGGGAGAAACAGCAGTAAGCACAGTGAAATATCTGCTTCTAAATCCAAAACGCAGCTATCTAACAGAACGGTTGTCAATGTGTGCACTCAACTTCCAGAGTTAAACCAGTGTGTGGATTCAGCAGTTTGCAAACCCTTTCTCTGCAGAGTCCCAAAACAGGCGTTTTCAGCCCTTTACCGGCATATGGAAGAAACAGCAGTAAGCACAGGGAAATATCTGCTTCTTAATCCAAAACGCAGCGATCTAACAGAACGTTTGTCAATGTGTGCACTCAACTTCCAGAGTTGAACCTGTGTGTGGATTCAGCAGTCTGCAAACACTTTCTCTGCAGAGTCCCAAAACAGGCGTTTTCAGCCCATTACCGGCATATGGAAGAAACAGCAGTAAGCACAGGGAAATATGTGCTTCTAAATCCAAAACGCAGCTATCTAACAGAACGGATGTCTATGTGTGCACTCAACTTCCAGAGTTAAACCCGTGTGTGGATTCAGCAGTCTGCAAACACTTTCTCTGCAGAGTCCCAAAACAGGCGTTTTCAGACCATTACTGGCATGTGGAAGAAACAGCAGTAAGCACAGGGAAATATCTGCTTCTAAATCCAAAACTCAGCTATCTAACAGAACGGTTGTCAACGTGTGCATTCAACTTCCAGAGTTAAACCCGTGTGTGGATTCAGCAGTCTGCAAACACTTTCTCTGCAGAGTCCCAAAACAGGCGTTTTCAGCCCATTACCGGCATATGGAAGAAACAGCAGTAAGCACAGGGAAATATCTGCTTCTAAATCCAAAACGCAGCTATCTAACAGAACGGTTGTCACAGTGTACACTCAACTTCCAGAGTTAAACCCGTGTGTGGATTCAGCAGTCTGCAAACACATTCCCTGCAGAGTCCCAAAACAGGCGTTTTCAGCCCATTACCAGCATATGGAAGAAACAGCAGTAAGCACAGGGAAATATCTGCTTCTAAATCCAAAACGCAGCTATCCAACAGAACGGTTGTCAATGTGTGCACTCAGCTTCCAGAGTTAAACCCGTGTGTGGATTCAGCAGTCTGCAAACACCTTCCCTGCAGAGTCCCAAAACAGGCGTTTTCAGCCCATTACCGGCATACGGGAGAAACAGCAGTAAGCACAGGGAAATATCTGCTTCTAAATCCAGAACGCAGCTATCTAACAGAACGGTTGTCAATGTGTGCACTCAACTTCCAGACTTAAACTCGTGTGTGGATTCAGCAGTCTGCAAACACTTTCTCTGCAGAGTCCCAAAACAGGCGTTTTCAACCCATTACCGGCATATGGAAGAAACAGCAGTAAGCACAGGGAAATATCTGCTTCTAAATCCAAAACGCAGCTATCTAACAGAACGGTTGTCAATGTGTGCACTCAACTTCCAGAGTTAGACCCGTGTGTGGATTCAGCAGTCTGCAAACACATTCCCTGCAGAGTCCCAAAACAGGCGTTTTCAGCCCATTACCAGCATATGGAAGAAACAGCAGTAAGCACAGGGAAATATCTACTTCTAAATACAAAACACAGCTATCTAACAGAACGGTTGTCAATGTGTGCACTGAACATCCAGAGTTAAACCCGTGTGCGGATTCAGCAGTCTGCAAACACTTTCTGTGCAGAGTCCCAAAACAGGCGTTTTCAGCCCATTACCTACATTTGGAAGAAACAGCAGTAAGCACAGGGAAATATCAGCTTCTAAATCCAAAACGCAGCTATCTGACAGAACGGTTGTCAATATGTGCACTCAACTTCCAGAGTTAAACCCGTGTGTCGATTCAGCAGTCTGCAAACACTTTCTCTGCAGAGACCCAAAACAGGCGTTTTCAGCCCATTACCGGCATATGGAAGAAACAGCAGTAAGCACAGGGAAATATCTGCTTCTAAATCCAAAAGGCAGCTACCTAACAGAACGGTTGTCAATGTGTGCACTCAACTTCCAGAGTTAAACCCGTGTGTGGATTCAGCAGTCTGCAAACACTTTTTGTGCAGAGTCCCAAAACAGGCGTTTTCAGCCCATTACCGGCATATGGAAGAAACAGCAGTAAGCACAGGGAAATATCTGCTTCTAAATCCAAAACGCAGCTATCTAACAGACCGGTTGTCAATGTGTGCACTCAACTTCCAGAGTTAAACCCGTGTGTGGATTCAGCAGTCTGCAAACACTTTCTCTGCAGAGTCCCAAAAGAGGCGTTTTTAGCCCATTACCGGCATAAGGAAAAAACAGCAGTAAGCACAGGGAAATATCTGCTTCTAAATCGAAAACGCAGCTATCTAACAGAACGGTTGTCAATGTGTGCACTCAACTTCCAGAGTTAAATCTGTGTGTGGATTCAGCAGTCTGCAAACACATTCTCTGCAGAGACCCAAAACAGGCGTTTTCAGCCCATTACCGGCATAAGGAAGAAACAGCAGTAAGCACAGGGAAATATCTGCTTCTAAATCCAAAACGCAGCTATCTAACAGAACGGTTGTCAATGTGTGCACTCAACTTCCAGAGTTGAACCCGTGTGTGGATTCAGCAGTCTGCAAACACTTTCTGTGCAGAGTCCCAAAACAGGCGTTTTCAGCCGATTATCGGCTTATGGAAGAAACAGCAGTCAGCACAGGGAAATATCTGCTTCTAAATCCAAAACGCAGCTATCTAACAGAACGGTTGTCAATGTGTGCACTCAACTTCCAGAGTTAAATCTGTGTGTGGATTCAACAGTCTGCAAACACATTCTCTGCAGAGACCCAAAACAGGCGTTTTCAGCCCATTACCGGCATAAGGAAGAAACAGCAGTAAGCACAGGGAAATATCTGCTTCTAAATCCAAAACGCAGCTATCTAACAGAACGGTTGTCAATGTGTGCACTCAACTTCCAGAGTTGAACCCGTGTGTGGATTCAGCAGTCTGCAAACACTTTCTGTGCAGAGTCCCAAAACAGGCGTTTTCAGCCGATTATCGGCTTATGGAAGAAACAGCAGTCAGCACAGGGAAATATCTGCTTCTAAATCCAAAACGCAGCTATCTAACAGAACGGTTGTCAATGTGTGCACTCAACTTCCAGAGTTAAACCCGTGTGTTGATTCAGCAGTCTGCAAACACTTTCTCTGCACAGTCCGAAAACAGGCGTTTTCAGCCCATTACCGGCATATGAGACAAACAGCAGTAAGCACAGGGAAATATCTGCTTCTAAATCCAAAACGAAGCTATCTAACAGAACGGTTGTCAATGTGTGCACTCAACTTCCAGAGTTAAACCCGTGTGTGGATTCAGCAGTCTGCAAACACTTTCTCTGCAGAGTCCCAAAACAGGCGTTTTCAACCCATTACCGGCATATGGAAGAAACAGCAGTAAGCACAGGGAAATATCTGCTTCTATATCCGAAACGCAGCTATCTAACAGAACGGTTGTCAATGTGTGCACTCAACTTCCAGAGTTAAATCTGTGTGTGGATTCAGTAGTCTGCAAACACATTCTCTGCAGAGACCCAAAACAGGCGTTTTCAGCCCATTACCGGCATATGGAAGAAACAGCAGTAAGCACAGGGAAATATCTGCTTCTAAATCCAAAACGCAGCTATCTAACAGAACGGTTGTCAATGTGTGCACTCAACTTCCAGAGTTAAACCTGTGTGTGGATTCAGCAGTCTGCAAACACTTTCTCTGCAGAGTCCCAAAACAGGCGTTTTCAGCCCATTACCGGCATATGGAAGAAACAGCAGTAAGCACAGGGAAATATCTGCTTCTAAATCCAAAACGCAGCTATCTAACAGAACGGTTGTCAATGTGTGCACCCAACTCCCAGAGGTAAACCCGTGTGTGGATTCAGCAGTCTGCAAATACTTTCTCTGCAGAGTCCCAAACCAGGCGTTTTCAGCCCATTACCGGCATATGGAAGAAACTGCAGTAAGCACAGGGAAATATCTGCTTCTAAATCGAAAACGCAGCTATCTAACAGAACGGTTGTCACAGTGTACACTCAACTTCCAGAGATAAACCCGTGTGTGGATTCAGCAGTCTGCACACACATTCCCTGCAGAGTCCCAAAACAGGCGTTTTCAGCCCATTACCGGCGTATGGAAGAAACAGCAGTAAGCACAGGGAAATATCTGCTTCTAAATCCAAAACGCAGCTATCCAACAGAACGGTTTTCAATGTGTGCACTCAACTTCCAGAGTTAAACCCGTGTGTGGATTCAGCAGTCTGCAAAGACCTTCCCTGCAGAGTCCCAAAACAGGCGTTTTCAGCCCATTACCGGCATATGGAAGAAACAGCAGTAAGCACAGGGAAATATCTGCTTCTAAATCCAAAACGCAGCTATCTAACAGAACGGTTGTCAATGTGTGCACTCAACTTCCAGAGTTAAACCCGTGTGTGGATTCAGCAGTCTGCAAACAATTTCTGTGCAGAGTCCCAAAACAGGCCTTTTCAGCCCATGACCGACATTTGGGAGAAACAGCAGTAAGCACAGGGAAATATCAGCTTCTAAATCCAAAACGCAGCTATCTAACAGAACGGTTGTCAATGTGTGCACTCAACTTCCAGGGTTAAACCCGTGTGTCGATTCAGCAGTCTGCAAACACTTTCTGTGCAGAGTCCCAAAACAGGTGTTTTCAGCCCATGACCGGCATATGGAAGAAACAGCAGTAAGCACAGGGAAATATCTGCTTCTTAATCCAAAACACAGCTATCTAACAGAACGTTTGTCAATGTGTGCACTCAACTTCCAGAGATGAACCTGTGTGTGGATTCAGCAGTCTGCAAACACATTCTGTGCAGAGTCCCAAAACAGGCATTTTCAGCCCATTACCGGCATATGGAAGAAACAGCAGTAAGCACAGGGAAATATGTGTTTCTAAATCCAAAACGCAGCTATCTAACAGAACGGATGTCAATGTGTGCACTCAACTTCCAGAGTTAAACCCGTGTGTGGATTCAGCAGTCTGCAAACACTTTCTCTGCAGAGTCCCAAAACAGGCGTTTTCAGCCCAATACCGGCATATGGAAGAAACAGCAGTAAGCACAGGGAAATATCTGCTTCTAAATCCAAAACGCAGCTATCTAACAGAACGGTTGTCAATGTGTGCACTGAACTTCCAGAGTTAAACCCGTGTGTGGATTCAGCAGTCTGCAAACACTTTCTCTGCAGAGTCCCAAAACAGGCGTTTTCAGCCTATTACCGGCATATGGAAGAAACAGCAGTAAGCACAGGGAAATATCTGCTTCTAAATCCAAAACGCAGCTATCTAACAGAACGGTTGTCAATGTGTGCACTCAACTTCCAGAGTTAAACCCGTGAGTGGATTCAGCAGTCTGCAAACACTTTCTCTGCAGAGTCCCAAAACAGGCGTTTTCAGCCCTTTACTGGCATATGGAAGAAACAGCAGTAAGCAAAGGGAAATATCTGCTTCTAAATCCAAAACGCAGCTATCTATCAGAACGGTTGTCAATGTGTGCACTCACCTTCCAGAGTTAAACCCTTGTGTGGATTCAGCAGTCTGCAAATACTTTCTCTGCAGAGTCCCAAAACAGGCGTTTTCAGCCCATTACCGGGATATGGAAGAAACAGCAGTAAGCACAGGGAATTATCTGCTTCTAAATCCAAAACGCAGCTATCTAACAGAACGGTTGTCAATGTGTGCACTCAACTTCCAGAGTTAAACCCGTGTGTGGATTCAGCAGTCTGCAAACACTTTGTCTGCAGAGTCCCAAAACAGGCGTTTTCAGCCCATTACCGGCATATGGAAGAAACAGCAGTAAGCACAGTGAAATATCTGATTCTAAATCCAAAACGCAGCTATCTAACAGAACGGTTGTCAATGTGTACACTCAACTTCCAGAGTTAAACCCGTGTGTGGATTCAGCAGTCTGCAAACACATTCCCTGCAGAGTCCGAAAACACGCGTTTTCAGCCCATTACCGGCATAAGGAAGAAACAGCAGTAAGCACAGGGAAATATCTGCTTCTAAATCCAAAACGCAGCTATCTAACAGAACGGTTGTCAATGTGTGCACTCAACTTCCAGAGTTAAACCCGTGTGTGGATTCAGCAGTCTGCAAAGACCTTCCCTGCAGAGTCCCAAAACAGGCGTTTTCAGCCCATTACCGGCATATGGAAGAAACAGCAGTAAGCACAGGGAAATATCTGCTTCTAAATCCAAAACGCAGCTATCTAACAGAACGGTTGTCAATGTGTGCACTCAACTTCCAGAGTTAAACCCGTGTGTGGATTCAGCAGTCTGCAAACACTTTCTCTGCAGAGTCCCGAAACAGGCGTTTTCAGCCCATTACCGGCATATGGAAGAAACAGCAGTAAGCACAGGGAAATATCTGCTTTTAAATCCAGAACGCAGCTATCTAACAGAATGGTTGCCAATGTGTGCACTCAACTTCCAGACTTAAACCCGTGTGTGGATTTAGCAGTCTGCAAACACTTTCTGTGCAGAGTCCCCAAACAGGCGTTTTCAGCCCATTTCCGGCATATGAAAGAAACAGCAGTAAGCACAGGGAATTATCTGCTTCTAAATCCAAAACGCAGCTATCTAACAGAACGGTTGTCAATGTGTACACTCAACTTCCAGAGTTAAACCCGTGTGTGGATTCAGCAGTCTGCAACACATTCCCTGCAGAGTCCCAAAACAGGCATTTTCAGCCCATTACCGGCATAAGGAAGAAACAGCAGTAAGCACAGGGAAATATCTGCTTCTAAATCCAAAACGCAGCTATCTAACAGAACGGTTGTCAATGTGTGCATTCAACTTCCAGAGTTAAACCCGTGTGTGGATTCAGCAGTCTGCAAACACTTTCTCTGCAGAGTCCCAAAACAGGCGTTTTCAGCCCATTACCGGCATATGGAAGAAACAGCAGTAAGCACAGGGAAATATCTGCTTCTAAATCCAAAACGCAGCTATCTAACAGAACGGTTGTCACAGTGTACACTCAACTTCCAGAGTTAAACCCGTGTGTGGATTCAGCAGTCTGCAAACACATTCCCTGCAGAGTCCCAAAACAGGCGTTTTCAGCCCATTACCAGCATATGGAAGAAACAGCAGTAAGCACAGGGAAATATCTGCTTCTAAATCCAAAACGCAGCTATCCAACAGAACGGTTGTCAATGTGTGCACTCAGCTTCCAGAGTTAAACCCGTGTGTGGATTCAGCAGTCTGAAAACACCTTCCCTGCAGAGTCCCAAAACAGGCGTTTTCAGCCCATTACCGGCATACGGGAGAAACAGCAGTAAGCACAGGGAAATATCTGCTTCTAAATCCAGAACGCAGCTATCTAACAGAACGGTTGTCAATGTGTGCACTCAACTTCCAGACTTAAACTCGTGTGTGGATTCAGCAGTCTGCAAACACTTTCTCTGCAGAGTCCCAAAACAGGCGTTTTCAGCCCATTACCGGCATATGGAAGAAACAGCAGTAAGCACAGGGAAATATCTGCTTCTAAATCCAAAACGCAGCTATCTAACAGAACGGTTGTCAATGTGTGCACTCAACTTCCAGAGTTAGACCCGTGTGTGGATTCAGCAGTCTGCAAACACATTCCCTGCAGAGTCCCAAAACAGGCGTTTTCAGCCCATTACCAGCATATGGAAGAAACAGCAGTAAGCACAGGGAAATATCTACTTCTAAATACAAAACACAGCTATCTAACAGAACGGTTGTCAATGTGTGCACTGAACATCCAGAGTTAAACCCGTGTGCGGATTCAGCAGTCTGCAAACACTTTCTGTGCAGAGTCCCAAAACAGGCGTTTTCAGCCCATTACCTACATTTGGAAGAAACAGCAGTAAGCACAGGGAAATATCAGCTTCTAAATCCAAAACGCAGCTATCTGACAGAACGGTTGTCAATATGTGCACTCAACTTCCAGAGTTAAACCCGTGTGTCGATTCAGCAGTCTGCAAACACTTTCTCTGCAGAGACCCAAAACAGGCGTTTTCAGCCCATTACCGGCATATGGAAGAAACAGCAGTAAGCACAGGGAAATATCTGCTTCTAAATCCAAAAGGCAGCTACCTAACAGAACGGTTGTCAATGTGTGCACTCAACTTCCAGAGTTAAACCCGTGTGTGGATTCAGCAGTCTGCAAACACTTTTTGTGCAGAGTCCCAAAACAGGCGTTTTCAGCCCATTACCGGCATATGGAAGAAACAGCAGTAAGCACAGGGAAATATCTGCTTCTAAATCCAAAACGCAGCTATCTAACAGAACGGTTGTCAATGTGTGCACTCAACTTCCAGAGTTAAACCCGTGTGTGGATTCAGCAGTCTGCAAACACTTTCTCTGCAGAGTCCCAAAACAGGCGTTTTTAGCCCATTACCGGCATAAGGAAAAAACAGCAGTAAGCACAGGGAAATATCTGCTTCTAAATCGAAAACGCAGCTATCTAACAGAACGGTTGTCAATGTGTGCACTCAACTTCCAGAGTTAAATCTGTGTGTGGATTCAGCAGTCTGCAAACACATTCTCTGCAGAGACCCAAAACAGGCGTTTTCAGCCCATTACCGGCATAAGGAAGAAACAGCAGTAAGCACAGGGAAATATCTGCTTCTAAATCCAAAACGCAGCTATCTAACAGAACGGTTGTCAATGTGTGCACTCAACTTCCAGAGTTGAACCCGTGTGTGGATTCAGCAGTCTGCAAACACTTTCTGTGCAGAGTCCCAAAACAGGCGTTTTCAGCCGATTATCGGCTTATGGAAGAAACAGCAGTCAGCACAGGGAAATATCTGCTTCTAAATCCAAAACGCAGCTATCTAACAGAACGGTTGTCAATGTGTGCACTCAACTTCCAGAGTTAAATCTGTGTGTGGATTCAGCAGTCTGCAAACACATTCTCTGCAGAGACCCAAAACAGGCGTTTTCAGCCCATTACCGGCATAAGGAAGAAACAGCAGTAAGCACAGGGAAATATCTGCTTCTAAATCCAAAACGCAGCTATCTAACAGAACGGTTGTCAATGTGTGCACTCAACTTCCAGAGTTGAACCCGTGTGTGGATTCAGCAGTCTGCAAACACTTTCTGTGCAGAGTCCCAAAACAGGCGTTTTCAGCCGATTATCGGCTTATGGAAGAAACAGCAGTCAGCACAGGGAAATATCTGCTTCTAAATCCAAAACGCAGCTATCTAACAGAACGGTTGTCAATGTGTGCACTCAACTTCCAGAGTTAAACCCGTGTGTTGATTCAGCAGTCTGCAAACACTTTCTCTGCACAGTCCGAAAACAGGCGTTTTCAGCCCATTACCGGCATATGAGACAAACAGCAGTAAGCACAGGGAAATATCTGCTTCTAAATCCAAAACGAAGCTATCTAACAGAACGGTTGTCAATGTGTGCACTCAACTTCCAGAGTTAAACCCGTGTGTGGATTCAGCAGTCTGCAAACACTTTCTCTGCAGAGTCCCAAAACAGGCGTTTTCAACCCATTACCGGCATATGGAAGAAACAGCAGTAAGCACAGGGAAATATCTGCTTCTAAATCCGAAACGCAGCTATCTAACAGAACGGTTGTCAATGTGTGCACTCAACTTCCAGAGTTAAATCTGTGTGTGGATTCAGTAGTCTGCAAACACATTCTCTGCAGAGACCCAAAACAGGCGTTTTCAGCCCATTACCGGCATATGGAAGAAACAGCAGTAAGCACAGGGAAATATCTGCTTCTAAATCCAAAACGCAGCTATCTAACAGAACGGTTGTCAATGTGTGCACTCAACTTCCAGAGTTAAACCTGTGTGTGGATTCAGCAGTCTGCAAACACTTTCTCTGCAGAGTCCCAAAACAGGCGTTTTCAGCCCATTACCGGCATATGGAAGAAACAGCAGTAAGCACAGGGAAATATCTGCTTCTAAATCCAAAACGCAGCTATCTAACAGAACGGTTGTCAATGTGTGCACCCAACTCCCAGAGGTAAACCCGTGTGTGGATTCAGCAGTCTGCAAATACTTTCTCTGCAGAGTCCCAAACCAGGCGTTTTCAGCCCATTACCGGCATATGGAAGAAACAGCAGTAAGCACAGGGAAATATCTGCTTCTAAATCGAAAACGCAGCTATCTAACAGAACGGTTGTCACAGTGTACACTCAACTTCCAGAGATAAACCCGTGTGTGGATTCAGCAGTCTGCACACACATTCCCTGCAGAGTCCCAAAACAGGCGTTTTCAGCCCATTACCGGCGTATGGAAGAAACAGCAGTAAGCACAGGGAAATATCTGCTTCTAAATCCAAAACGCAGCTATCCAACAGAACGGTTTTCAATGTGTGCACTCAACTTCCAGAGTTAAACCCGTGTGTGGATTCAGCAGTCTGCAAAGACCTTCCCTGCAGAGTCCCAAAACAGGCGTTTTCAGCCCATTACCGGCATATGGAAGAAACAGCAGTAAGCACAGGGAAATATCTGCTTCTAAATCCAAAACGCAGCTATCTAACAGAACGGTTGTCAATGTGTGCACTCAACTTCCAGAGTTAAACCCGTGTGTGGATTCAGCAGTCTGCAAACAATTTCTGTGCAGAGTCCCAAAACAGGCCTTTTCAGCCCATGACCGACATTTGGGAGAAACAGCAGTAAGCACAGGGAAATATCAGCTTCTAAATCCAAAACGCAGCTATCTAACAGAACGGTTGTCAATGTGTGCACTCAACTTCCAGGGTTAAACCCGTGTGTCGATTCAGCAGTCTGCAAACACTTTCTGTGCAGAGTCCCAAAACAGGTGTTTTCAGCCCATGACCGGCATATGGAAGAAACAGCAGTAAGCACAGGGAAATATCTGCTTCTTAATCCAAAACACAGCTATCTAACAGAACGTTTGTCAATGTGTGCACTCAACTTCCAGAGATGAACCTGTGTGTGGATTCAGCAGTCTGCAAACACATTCTGTGCAGAGTCCCAAAACAGGCATTTTCAGCCCATTACCGGCATATGGAAGAAACAGCAGTAAGCACAGGGAAATATGTGTTTCTAAATCCAAAACGCAGCTATCTAACAGAACGGATGTCAATGTGTGCACTCAACTTCCAGAGGTAAACCCGTGTGTGGATTCAGCAGTCTGCAAACACTTTCTCTGCAGAGTCCCAAAACAGGCGTTTTCAGCCCAATACCGGCATATGGAAGAAACAGCAGTAAGCACAGGGAAATATCTGCTTCTAAATCCAAAACGCAGCTATCTAACAGAACGGTTGTCAATGTGTGCACTGAACTTCCAGAGTTAAACCCGTGTGTGGATTCAGCAGTCTGCAAACACTTTCTCTGCAGAGTCCCAAAACAGGCGTTTTCAGCCTATTACCGGCATATGGAAGAAACAGCAGTAAGCACAGGGAAATATCTGCTTCTAAATCCAAAACGCAGCTATCTAACAGAACGGTTGTCAATGTGTGCACTCAACTTCCAGAGTTAAACCCGTGAGTGGATTCAGCAGTCTGCAAACACTTTCTCTGCAGAGTCCCAAAACAGGCGTTTTCAGCCCTTTACTGGCATATGGAAGAAACAGCAGTAAGCAAAGGGAAATATCTGCTTCTAAATCCAAAACGCAGCTATCTATCAGAACGGTTGTCAATGTGTGCACTCACCTTCCAGAGTTAAACCCTTGTGTGGATTCAGCAGTCTGCAAATACTTTCTCTGCAGAGTCCCAAAACAGGCGTTTTCAGCCCATTACCGGGATATGGAAGAAACAGCAGTAAGCACAGGGAATTATCTGCTTCTAAATCCAAAACGCAGCTATCTAACAGAACGGTTGTCAATGTGTGCACTCAACTTCCAGAGTTAAACCCGTGTGTGGATTCAGCAGTCTGCAAACACTTTGTCTGCAGAGTCCCAAAACAGGCGTTTTCAGCCCATTACCGGCATATGGAAGAAACAGCAGTAAGCACAGTGAAATATCTGATTCTAAATCCAAAACGCAGCTGTCTAACAGAACGGTTGTCAATGTGTACACTCAACTTCCAGAGTTAAACCCGTGTGTGGATTCAGCAGTCTGCAAACACATTCCCTGCAGAGTCCGAAAACACGCGTTTTCAGCCCATTACCGGCATAAGGAAGAAACAGCAGTAAGCACAGGGAAATATCTGCTTCTAAATCCAAAACGCAGCTATCTAACAGAACGGTTGTCAATGTGTGCACTCAACTTCCAGAGTTAAACCCGTGTGTGGAATCAGCAGTCTGCAAAGACCTTCCCTGCAGAGTCCCAAAACAGGCGTTTTCAGCCCATTACCGGCATATGGAAGAAACAGCAGTAAGCACAGGGAAATATCTGCTTCTAAATCCAAAACGCAGCTATCTAACAGAACGGTTGTCAATGTGTGCACTCAACTTCCAGAGTTAAACCCGTGTGTGGATTCAGCAGTCTGCAAACACTTTCTCTGCAGAGTCCCGAAACAGGCGTTTTCAGCCCATTACCGGCATATGGAAGAAACAGCAGTAAGCACAGGGAAATATCTGCTTTTAAATCCAGAACGCAGCTATCTAACAGAATGGTTGCCAATGTGTGCACTCAACTTCCAGACTTAAACCCGTGTGTGGATTTAGCAGTCTGCAAACACTTTCTGTGCAGAGTCCCCAAACAGGCGTTTTCAGCCCATTTCCGGCATATGAAAGAAACAGCAGTAAGCACAGGGAATTATCTGCTTCTAAATCCAAAACGCAGCTATCTAACAGAACGGTTGTCAATGTGTACACTCAACTTCCAGAGTTAAACCCGTGTGTGGATTCAGCAGTCTGCAACACATTCCCTGCAGAGTCCCAAAACAGGCATTTTCAGCCCATTACCGGCATAAGGAAGAAACAGCAGTAAGCACAGGGAAATATCTGCTTCTAAATCCAAAACGCAGCTATCTAACAGAACGGTTGTCAATGTGTGCACTCAACTTCCAGAGATAAACCCGTGTGTGGATTCAGCAGTCTGCAAAGACCTTCCCTGCAGAGTCCCAAAACAGGCGTTTTCAGCCCATTACCGGCATATGGAAGAAACAGCAGTAAGCACAGGGAAATATCTGCTTCTAAATCCAAAACGCAGCTATCTAACAGAACGGTTGTCAATGTGTGCACGCAACTTCCAGAGTTAAACCCGTGTGTGGATTCAGCAGTCTGCAAACACTTTTTGTGCAGAGTCCCAAAACAGGCGTTTTCAGCCCATTACCGACATTTGGAAGAAACAGCAGGAAGCACAGGGAAATATCTGCTTCTAAATCCAAAACGCAGCTATCTTACAGAACGGTTGTCAATGTGTGCACTCAACTTCCAGAGTTAAACCCGTGTGTGGATTCAGCAGTCTGTAAACACTTTCTCTGCAGAGTCCCAAAACAGGCGTTTTCATCCCATTACCAGCATATGGAAGCAACAGCAGAAAGCACAGGGAAATATCTGCTTCTAAATCCAGAACGCAGCTATCTAACAGAATGGTTGTCAATGTGTGCACTCAACTTCCAGACTTAATCCCGTGTGTGGATTTAGCAGGTTGCAAACACTTTCTGTGCAGAGTCCCCAAACAGGCGTTTTCAGCCCATTACCGGCATATGAAAGAAACAGCAGTAAGCACAGGGAAATATCTGCTTCTAAATCCAAAACGCAGCTATCTAAGAGAACGGTTGTCAATGTGTGCACTCAACTTCCAGAGTTAAACCCGTGTGTGGATTCAGCAGTCTGCAAACACTTTCTCTGCAGAGTCCCAAAACAGGCGTTTTCAGCCCATTACCGGCATATGGAAGAAACAGCAGGAAGCACAGGGAAATATCTGCTTCTAAATCCAAAACGCAGCTATCTAACAGAACGGTTGTCAATGTGTGCACTCAACTTCCAGAGTTAAAGCCGTGCGTGGATTTAGCAGTCTGCAAAGACCATCCCTGCAGACTCCCAAAACAGGCGTTTTCAGCCCATTACCGGCATATGGAAGAAACAGTAGTAAGCACAGGGAAATATCTGCTTCTAAATCCAAAACGCAGCTATCTAACAGAACGGTTGTCAATGTGTGCACTCAACTTCCAGAGTTAAACCCGTGTGCGGATTCAGCAGTCTGCAAACACTTTCTGTGCAGAGTCCCAAAACAGGCGTTTTCAACCCATTACCGACATTTGGAAGAAACAGCAGTAAGCACAGGGAAATATCAGCTTCTAAATACAAAACGCAGCTATCTAACAGAACGGTTGTCAATATGTGCACTCAACTTCCAGAGTTAAACCCGTGTGTGGATTCAGCAGTCTGCAACACATTCCCTGCAGTGTCCCAAAACAGGTGTTTTCAGCCCATTACCGGCATATGGAAGAAACAGCAGTAAGCACAGGGAAATATCTGCTTCTAAATCCAAAACGCAGCTATCTAACAGAACGGTTGTCAATGTGTGCACTCAACTTCCAGAGTTAAACCCGTGTGTGGATTCAGCAGTCTGCAAACACTTTCTCTGCAGAGTCCCAAAACAGGCGTTTTCAGCCTATTACCGGCATATGGAAGAAACAGCAGTAAGCACAGGGAAATATCTGCTTCTAAATCCAAAACGCAGCTATCTAACAGAACGGTTGTCAATGTGTGCACTCAACTTCCAGAGTTAAACCCGTGAGTGGATTCAGCAGTCTGCAAACACTTTCTCTGCAGAGTCCCAAAACAGGCGTTTTCAGCCCTTTACTGGCATATGGAAGAAACAGCAGTAAGCAAAGGGAAATATCTGCTTCTAAATCCAAAACGCAGCTATCTAACAGAACGGTTGTCAATGTGTGCACTCAACTTCCAGAGTTAAACCCGTGTGTGGATTCAGCAGTCTGCAAACACTTTCTCTGCAGAGTCCCAAAACAGGCGTTTTCAGCCCATTACCGGCATATGGAAGAAACAGCAGTAAGCACAGGGAATTATCTGCTTCTAAATCCAAAACGCAGCTATCTAACAGAACCGTTGTCAATGTGTGCACTCAACTTCCAGAGTTAAACCCGTGTGTGGATTCAGCAGTCTGCAAACACTTTCTCTGCAGAGTCCCAAAACAGGCGTTTTCAGCCCATTACCGGCATATGGAAGAAACAGCAGTAAGCACAGTGAAATATCTGCTTCTAAATCCAAAACGCAGCTATCTAACAGATCGGTTGTCAATGTGTACACTCAACTTCCAGAGTTAAACCCGTGTGTGGATTCAGCAGTCTGCAAACACATTCCCTGCAGAGTCCCAAAACAGGCGTTTTCAGCCCATTACCGGCATAAGGAAGAAACAGCAGTAAGCACAGGGAAATATCTGCTTCTAAATCCAAAACGCAGCTATCTAACAGAACGGTTGTCAATGTGTGCACTCAACTTCCAGAGTTAAACTCGTGTGTGGATTCAGCAGTCTGCAAACACTTTCTCTGCAGAGTCCCAAAACAGGCGTTTTCAGCCTATTACCGGCATATGGAAGAAACAGCAGTAAGCACAGGGAAATATCTGCTTCTAAATCCAAAACGCAGCTATCTAACAGAACGGTTGTCAATGTGTGCACTCAACTTCCAGAGTTAAACCCGTGAGTGGATTCAGCAGTCTGCAAACACTTTCTCTGCAGAGTCCCAAAACAGGCGTTTTCAGCCCTTTACTGGCATATGGAAGAAACAGCAGTAAGCAAAGGGAAATATCTGCTTCTAAATCCAAAACGCAGCTATCTAACAGAACGGTTGTCAATGTGTGCACTCAACTTCCAGAGTTAAACCCGTGTGTGGATTCAGCAGTCTGCAAATACTTTCTCTGCAGAGTCCCAAAACAGGCGTTTTCAGCCCATTACCGGCATATGGAAGAAACAGCAGTAAGCACAGGGAATTATCTGCTTCTAAATCCAAAACGCAGCTATCTAACAGAACGGTTGTCAATGTGTGCACTCAACTTCCAGAGTTAAACCCGTGTGTGGATTCAGCAGTCTGCAAACACTTTTTGTGCAGAGTCCCAAAACAGGCGTTTTCAGCCCATTACCGACATTTGGAAGAAACAGCAGTAAGCACAGGGAAATATCTGCTTCTAAATCCAAAACGCAGCTATCTTACAGAACGGTTGTCAATGTGTTCACTCAACTTCCAGAGTTAAACCCGTGTGTGGATTCAGCAGTCTGTTAACACTTTCTCTGCAGAGTCCCAAAACAGGCGTTTTCAGCCCATTACCGGCATATGGAAGCAACAGCAGAAAGCACAGGGAAATATCTGCTTCTAAATCCAGAACGCAGCTATCTAACAGAATGGTTGTCAATGTGTGCACTCAACTTCCAGACTTAAACCCGTGTGTGGATTTAGCAGTCTGCAAACACTTTCTGTGCAGAGTCCCCAAACAGGCGTTTTCAGCCCATTACCGGCATATGAAAGAAACAGCAGTAAGCACAGGGAAATATCTGCTTCTAAATCCAAAACGCAGCTATCTAAGAGAACGGTTGTCATTGTGTGCACTCAACTTCCAGAGTTAAACCCGTGTGTGGATTCAGCAGTCTGCAAACACTTTCTCTGCAGAGTCCCAAAACAGGCGTTTTCAGCCCATTACCGGCATATGGAAGAAACAGCAGTAAGCACAGGGAAATATCTGCTTCTAAATCCAAAACGCAGCTATCTAACAGAACGGTTGTCAATGTGTGCACTCAACTTCCTGAGTTAAATCTGTGTGTGGATTCTGCAGTCTGCAAACACATTCTCTGCAGAGAACCAAAACAGGCGTTTTCAGCCCATTACCGGCATATGGAAGAAACAGCAGTAAGCACAGGGAAATATGTGCTTCTAAATCCAAAACGCAGCTATCTAACAGAACGGATGTCAATGTGTGCACTCAACTTCCAGAGTTAAACCCGTGTGTGGATTCAGCAGTCTGCAAACACTTTCTCTGCAGAGTCCCAAAACAGGCGTTTTCAACCCATTACCGGCATATGGAAGAAACAGCAGTAAGCACAGGGAAATATCTGCTTCTAAATCCAAAACGCAGCTATCTAACAGAACGGTTGTCAATGTGTGCACTCAACTTCCAGAGTTAAATCTGTGTGTGGATTCAGTACTCTGCAAACACATTCTCTGCAGAGACCAAAACAGGCGTTTTCAGCCCATTACCGGCATATGGAAGAAACAGCAGTAAGCACAGGGAAATATCTGCTTCTAAATCCAAAACGCAGCTATGTAACAGAACGGTTGTCAATGTGTGCACTCAACTTCCAGAGTTAAACCTGTGTGTGGATTCAGCAGTCTGCAAACACTTTCTCTGAAGAGTCCCAAACCAGGCGTTTTCAGCCCATTACCGGCATATGGAAGAAACAGCAGTAAGCACAGGGAAATATCTGCTTCTAAATCCAAAACGCAGCTATCTAACAGAATGGTTGTCAATGTGTGCACCCAAATTCCAGAGGTAAACCCGTGTGTGGATTCAGCAGTCTGCAAACACTTTCTATGCAGAGTCCCAAAACAGGCGTTTTCAGCCCATTACCGGCATATGGAAGAAACAGCAGTAAGCACAGGGAAATATCTGCTTCTAAATCGAAAACGCAGCTATCTAACAGAACGGTTGTCACAGTGTACACTCAACTTCCAGAGATAAACCCGTGTGTGGATTCAGCAGTCTGCAAACACATTCCCTGCAGAGTCGCAAAACAGGCGTTTTCAGCCCATTACCGGCATATGGAAGAAACAGCAGTAAGCACAGGGAAATATCTGCTTCTAAATCCAAAACGCAGCTATCCAACAGAACGGTTGTCAATGTGTGCACTCAACTTCCAGAGTTAAACCCGTGTGTGGATTCAGCAGTCTGCAAAGACCTTCCCTGCAGAGTCCCAAAACAGGCGTTTTCAGCCCATTACCGGCATATGGAAGAAACAGCAGTAAGCACAGGGAAATATCTGCTTCTAAATCCAAAACGCAGCTATCTAACAGAACGGTTGTCAATGTGTGCACTCAACTTCCAGAGTTAAACCCGTGTGTGGATTCAGCAGTCTGCAAAGACCTTCCCTGCAGAGTCCCAAAACAGGCCTTTTCAGCCCATGACCGACATTTGGGAGAAACAGCAGTAAGCACAGGGAAATATCAGCTTCTAAATCCAAAACGCAGCTATCTAACAGAACGGTTGTCAATGTGTGCACTGAACTTCCAGAGTTAAACCCGTGTGTGGATTCAGCAGTCTGCAAACACTTTCTCTGCAGAGTCCCAAAAAGGGCGTTTTCAGCCTATTACCGGCATATGGAAGAAACAGCAGTAAGCACAGGGAAATATCTGCTTCTAAATCCAAAACGCAGCTATCTAACAGAACGGTTGTCAATGTGTGCACTCAACTTCCAGAGTTAAACCCGTGAGTGGATTCAGCAGTCTGCAAACACTTTCTCTGCAGAGTCCCAAAACAGGCGTTTTCAGCCCTTTACTGGCACATGGAAGAAACAGCAGTAAGCAAAGGGAAATATCTGCTTCTAAATCCAAAACGCAGCTATCTAACAGAACGGTTGTCAATGTGTGCACTCAACTTCCAGAGTTAAACCCGTGTGTGGATTCAGCAGTCTGCAAATACTTTCTCTGCAGAGTCCCAAAACAGGCGTTTTCAGCCCATTACCGGCATATGGAAGAAACAGCAGTAAGCACAGGGAATTATCTGCTTCTAAATCCAAAACGCAGCTATCTAACAGAACGGTTGTCAATGTGTGCACTCAACTTCCAGAGTTAAACCCGTGTGTGGATTCAGCAGTCTGCAAACACTTTCTCTGCAGAGTCCCAAAACAGGCGTTTTCAGCCCATTACCGGCATATGGAAGAAACAGCAGTAAGCACAGTGAAATATCTGCTTCTAAATCCAAAACGCAGCTATCTAACAGAACGGTTGTCAATGTGTACACTCAGCTTCCAGAGTTAAACCGGTGTGTGGATTCAGCAGTCTGCAAACACATTCCCTGCAGAGTCCCAAAACAGGCGTTTTCAGCCCATTACCGGCATAAGGAAGAAACAGCAGTAAGCACAGGGAAATATCTGCTTCTAAATCCAAAACGCAGCTATCTAACAGAACGGTTGTCAATGTGTGCACTCAACTTCCAGAGTTAAACCCGTGTGTGGATTCAGCAGTCTGCAAAGTCCTTCCCTGCAGAGTCCCAAAATAGGCGTTTTCAGCCCATTACCGGCATATGGAAGAAACAGCAGTAAGCACAGGGAAATATCTGCTTCTAAATCCAAAACGCAGCTATCTAACAGAACGGTTGTCAATGTGTGCACTCAACTTCCAGAGTTAAACCCGTGTGTGGATTCAGCAGTCTGCAAACACTTTCTCTGCAGAGTCCCAAAACAGGCGTTTTCAGCCCATTACCGACATTTGGAAGAAACAGCAGGAAGCACAGGGAAATATCTGCTTCTAAATCCAAAACGCAGCTATCTAACAGAACGGTTGTCAATGTGTGCACTCAACTTCCAGAGTTAAACCCGTGTGTGGATTCAGCAGTCTGCAAACACTTTCTCTGCAGAGTCCCAAAACAGGCGTTTTCAGTTCATTACCGGCATATGGAAGAAACAGCAGTAAGCAAAGGGAAATATTTGCTTCTAAATCCAAAACGCAGCTATCTAACAGAACGGTTGTCAATGTGTGCACTCAACTTCCAGAGTTAAAGCCGTGCGTGGATTTAGCAGTCTGCAAAGACCTTCCCTGCAGACTCCCAAAGCAGGCGTTTTCAGCCCATTACCGGCATATGGAAGAAACAGTAGTAAGCACAGGGAAATATCTGCTTCTAAATCCAAAACGCAGCTATCTAACAGAACGGTTGTCAATGTGTGCACTCAACTTCCAGAGTTAAACCCGTGAGTGGATTCAGCAGTCTGCAAACACTTTCTCTGCAGAGTCCCAAAACAGGCGTTTTCAGCCCTTTACTGGCATATGGAAGAAACAGCAGTAAGCAAAGGGAAATATCTGCTTCTAAATCCAAAACGCAGCTATCTAACAGAACGGTTGTCAATGTGTGCACTCAACTTCCAGAGTTAAACCCGTGTGTGGATTCAGCAGTCTGCAAACACTTTCTCTGCAGAGTCCCAAAACAGGCGTTTTCAGCCCATTACCGGCATATGGAAGAAACAGCAGTAAGCACAGGGAATTATCTGCTTCTAAATCCAAAACGCAGCTATCTAACAGAACGGTTGTCAATGTGTGCACTCAACTTCCAGAGTTAAACCCGTGTGTGGATTCAGCAGTCTGCAAACACTTTCTCTGCAGAGTCCCAAAACAGGCGTTTTCAGCCCATTACCGGCATATGGAAGAAACAGCACTAAGCACAGTGAAATATCTGCTTCTAAATCCAAAACGCAACTATCTAACAGAATGGTTGTCAATGTGTACACTCAACTTCCAGAGTTAAACCCGTGTGTGGATTCAGCAGTCTGCAAAAACATTCCCTGCAGAGTCCCAAAACAGGCGTTTTCAGCCCTTTACCGGCATAAGGAAGAAACAGCAGTAAGCACAGGGAAATATCTGCTTCTAAATCCAAAACGCAGCTATCTAACAGAACGGTTGTCAATGTGTGCACTCAACTTCCAGAGTTAAACCCGTGTGTGGATTCAGCAGTCTGCAAAGACCTTCCCTGTAGAGTCCCAAAATAGGCGTTTTCAGCCCATTACCGGCATATGGAAGAAACAGCAGTAAGCACAGGGAAATATCTGCTTCTAAATCCAAAACGCAGCTATCTAACAGAACGGTTGTCAATGTGTGCACTCAACTTCCAGAGTTAAACCCGTGTGTGGATTCAGCAGTCTGCAAACACTTTCTCTGCAGAGTCCCAAAACAGGCGTTTTCAGCCCATTACCGACATTTGGAAGAAACAGCAGGAAGCACAGGGAAATATCTGCTTCTAAATCCAAAACGCAGCTATCTAACAGAACGGTTGTCAATGTGTGCACTCAACTTCCAGAGTTAAACCCGTGTGTGGATTCAGCAGTCTGTAAACACTTTCTCTGCAGAGTCCCAAAACAGGCGTTTTCAGCCCATTACCGGCATATGGAAGAAACAGCAGTAAGCACAGGGAAATATCTGCTTCTAAATCCAGAACGCAGCTATGTAACAGAATGGTTGCCAATGTGTGCACTCAACTTCCAGACTTAAACCCGTGTGTGGATTTAGTAGTCTGCAAACACTTTCTGTGCAGAGTCCCCAAACAGGCGTTTTCAGCCCATTACCGGCATATGAAAGAAACAGCAGTAAGCACAGGGAAATATCTGCTTCTAAATCCAAAACGCAGCTATCTAACAGAACGGTTGTCAATGTGTACACTCAAATTCCAGAGTTAAACCCGTGTGTGGATGCAGCAGTCTGCAACACATTCCCTGCAGAGTCCCAAAACAGGCATTTTCAGCCCATTACCGGCATAAGGAAGAAACAGCAGTAAGCACAGGGAAATATCTGCTTCTAAATCCAAAACGCAGCTATCTAACAGAACGGTTGTCAATGTGTGCACTCAACTTCCAGAGTTAAACCCGTGTGTGGATTCAGCAGTCTGCAAAGACCTTCCCTGCAGAGTCCCAAAACAGGCGTTTTCAGCCCATTACCGGCATATGGAAGAAACAGCAGTAAGCACAGGGAAATATCTGCTTCTAAATCCAAAACGCAGCTATCTAACAGAACGGTTGTCAATGTGTGCACTCAACTTCCAGAGTTAAACCCGTGTGTGGCTTCAGCAGTCTGCAAACACTTTTTGTGCAGAGTCCCAAAACAGGCGTTTTCAGCCCATTACCGACATTTGGAAGAAACAGCAGGAAGCACAGGGAAATATCTGCTTCTAAATCCAAAACGCAGCTATCTTACAGAACGGTTGTCAATGTGTGCACTCAACTTCCAGAGTTAAACCCGTGTGTGGATTCAGCAGTCTGTAAACACTTTCCCTGCAGAGTCCCAAAACAGGCGTTTTCATCCCATTACCAGCATATGGAAGCAACAGCAGTAAGCACAGGGAAATATCTGCTTCTAAATCCAGAACGCAGCTATCTAACAGAATGGTTGTCAATGTGTGCACTCAACTTTCAGACTTAATCCCGTGTGTGGATTTAGCAGTCTGCAAACACTTTCAGTGCAGAGTCCCCAAACAGGCGTTTTCAGCCCGTTACCGGCATATGAAAGAAACAGCAGTAAGCACAGGGAAATATCTGCTTCTAAATCCAAAACGCAGCTATCTAAGAGATCGGTTGTCAATGTGTGCACTCAACTTCCAGAGGTAAACCCGTGTGTGGATTCAGCAGTCTGCAAACACTTTCTCTGCAGAGTCCCAAAACAGACGTTTTCAGTCCATTACCGGCATATGGAAGAAACAGCAGTAAGCACAGGGAAATATCTGCTTCTAAATCCAAAACGCAGCTATCTAACAGAACGGTTGTCAATGTGTGCACTCAACTTCCAGAGTTAAAGCCGTGCGTGGATTTAGCATTCTGCAAAGACCTTCCCTGAAGACTCCCAAAACAGGCGTTTTCAGCCCATTACCGGCATATGGAAGAAACAGTAGTAAGCACAGGGAAATATCTGCTTCTAAATCCAAAACGCAGCTATCTAACAGAACGGTTGTCAATGTGTGCACTCAACTTCCAGAGTTAAACCCGTGTGCGGATTCAGCAGTCTGCAAACACTTTCTGTGCAGAGTGCCAAAACAGGCGTTTTCAACCCATTACCGACATTTGGAAGAAACAGCAGTAAGCACAGGGAAATATCAGCTTCTAAATACAAAACGCAGCTATCTAACAGAACGGTTGTCAATATGTGCACTCAACATCCAGAGTTAAACCCGTGTGTCGATTCAGCAGTCTGCAATCACTTTCTCTGCAGAGTCCCAAAACAGGTGTTTTCAGCCCATGACCGGCATATGGAAGAAACAGCAGTAAGCACAGGGAAATATCTGCTTCTTAATCCAAAACGCAGCTATCTAACAGAACGTTTGTCAATGTGTGCACTCAACTTCCAGAGTTGGACCTGTGTGTGGATTCAGCAGTCTGCAAACACTTTCTGTGCAGAGTCCCAAAACAGGCGTTTTCAGCCCATTACCGGAATATGGAAGAAACAGCAGTAAGCACAGGGAAATATGTGCTTCTAAATCCAAAACGCAGCTATCTAACAGAACGGATGTCAATGTGTGCCCTCAACTTCCAGAGTTAAACCCGTGTGTGGATTCAGCAGTCTGCAAACACTTTCTCTGCAGAGTCCCAAAACAGGCGTTTTCAGCCCAATACCGGCATATGGAAGAAACAGCAGTAAGCACAGGGAAATATCTGCTTCTAAATCCAAAACGCAGCTATCTAACAGAACGGTTGTCAATGTGTGCACTGAACTTCCAGAGTTAAACCCGTGTGTGGATTCAGCAGTCTGCAAACACTTTCTCTGCAGAGTCCCAAAACAGGCGTTTTCCGCCTATTACCGGCATATGGAAGAAACAGCAGTAAGCACAGGGAAATATCTGCTTCTAAATCCAAAACGCAGCTATCTAACAGAACGGTTGTCAATGTGTGCACTCAACTTCCAGAGTTAAACCCGTGTGTGGATTCAGCAGTCTGCAAACACATTCCCTGCAAAGTCGCAAAACAGGCGTTTTCAGCCCATTACCGGCATAAGGAAGAAACAGCAGTAAGCACAGGGAAATATCTGCTTCTAAATCCAAAACGCAGCTATCTAACAGAACGGTTGTCAATGTGTGCACTCAACTTCCAGAGTTAAACCCGTGTGTGGATTCAGCAGGCTGCAAAGACCTTCCCTGCAGAGTCCCAAAACAGGCGTTTTCAGCCCATTACCGGCATATGGAAGAAACAGCAGTAAGCACAGGGAAATATGTGCTTCTAAATCCAAAACGCAGCTATCTAACAGAACGGTTGTCAATGTGTGCACTCAACTTCCAGAGTTAAACCCGTGTGTGGATTCAGCAGTCTGCAAAGACCTTCCCTGCAGAGTCCCAAAACAGGCGTTTTCAGCCCATTACCGGCATATGGAAGAAACAGCAGTAAGCAAAGGGAAATATCTGCTTCTAAATCCAAAACGCAGCTATCTAACAGAACGATTGTCAATGTGTGCACTCAACTTCCAGAGTTAAACCCGTGTGTGGATTCAGCAGTCTGCAAACACTTTCTCTGCAGAGTCCCAAAACAGGCGTTTTCAGCCCATTACCGACATTTGGAAGAAACAGCAGGAAGCACAGGGAAATATCTGCTTCTAAATCCAAAACGCAGCTATCTAACAGAACGGTTGTCAATGTGTGCACTCAACTTCCAGAGTTAAACCCGTGTGTGGATTCAGCAGTCTGTAAACACTTTCTCTGCAGAGTCCCAAAACAGGCGTTTTCAGCCCATTACCGGCATATGGAAGAAACAGCAGTAAGCACAGGGAAATATCTGCTTCTAAGTCCAGAACACAGCTATCTAACAGAATGGTTGTCAATGTGTGCACTCAACTTCCAGACTTAAACCCGTGTGTGGATTTAGCAGTCTGCAAACACTTTCTGTGCAGAGTCCCCAAACAGGCGTTTTCAGCCCATTACCGGCATATGAAAGAAACAGCAGTAAGCACAGGGAAGTATCTGCTTCTAAATCCAAAACGCAGCTATCTAAGAGAACGGTTGTCAATGTGTGCACTCAACTTCCAGAGTTAAACCCGTGTGTGGATTCAGCAGTCTGCAAACACTTTCTCTGCAGAGTCCCAAAACAGGCGTTTTCAGCCCATTACCGGCATATGGAAGAAACAGCAGTAAGCACAGGGAAATATCTGCTTCTAAATCCAAAACGCAGCTATCTAACAGAACGGTTGTCAATGTGTGCACTCAACTTCCAGAGTTAGACCCGTGTGTGGATTCAGCAGTCTGCAAACACATTCCCTGCAGAGTCCCAAAACAGGCGTTTTCAGCCCATTACCAGCATATGGAAGAAACAGCAGTAAGCACAGGGAAATATCTACTTCTAAATCCAAAACGCAGCTATCTAACAGAACGGTTGTCAATGTGTGCACTCAACTTCCAGAGTTGAACCCGTGTGTGGATTCAGCAGTCTGCAAACACTTTCTGTGCAGAGTCCCAAAACAGGCGTTTTCAGCCGATTATCGGCTTATGGAAGAAACAGCAGTCAGCACAGGGAAATATCTGCTTCTAAATCCAAAACGCAGCTATCTAACAGAACGGTTGTCAATGTGTGCACTCAACTTCCAGAGTTAAACCCGTGTGTTGATTCAGCAGTCTGCAAACACTTTCTCTGCACAGTCCGAAAACAGGCGTTTTCAGCCCATTACCGGCATATGGGACAGACAGCAGTAAGCACAGGGAAATATCTGCTTCTAAATCCAAAACGCAGCTATCTAACAGAACGGTTGTCAATGTGTGCACTCAACTTCCAGAGTTAAACCTGTGTGTGGATTCAGCAGTCTGCAAACACTTTCTCTGCAGAGTCCCAAAACAGGCGTTTTTAGCCCATTACCGACATTTGGAAGAAACAGCAGGAAGCACAGGGAAATATCTGCTTCTAAATCCAAAACGCAGCTATCTAACAGAACGGTTGTCAATGTGTGCACTCAAATTCCAGAGTTAAACCCATGTGTGGATTCAGCAGTCTGCAAATAGATTCCCTGCAGAGTCCCAAAACAGGCGTTTTCAGCCCATTACCGGCATGAGGAAGAAACAGCAGTAGGCACAGGGAAATATCTGGTTCTAAGTCCAAAACGCACCTATCCAACAGAACGGTTGTCAATGTGTGCACTCAACTTCCAGAGTTAAACCCGTGTGTGGATTCAGCAGTCTGCAAACACCTTCCCTGCAGAGTCCCAAAACAGGCGTTTTCAGCCCATTACCGGCATATGGAAGAAACAGCAGTAAGCACAGGGAAATATCTGCTTCTAAATCCAGAGCGCAGCTATCTAACAGATCGGTTGTCAATGTGTGCACTCAACTTCCAGAGTTAAACCCGTGTGTGGATTCAGCAGGCTGCAAACACTTTCTCTGCAGAGTCCCAAAACAGGCGTTTTCAGCCCATTACCGGCATATGGAAGAAACAGCAGTAAGCACAGGGAAATATCTGCTTCAAAATCCAAAACGCAGCTATCTAAGAGAACGGTTGTCAATGTGTGCACTCAACTTCCAGAGTTATACCCGTGTGTGGATTCAGCAGTCTGCAAACACTTTCTCTGCAGAGTCCCAAAACAGGCGTTTTCAGCCCATTATCGGCATATGGAAGAAACAGCAGTAAGCATAGGGAAATATCTGCTTCTAAATCCAAAACGCAGCTATCTAACAGAACGGTTGTCAATGTGTGCACTCAACTTCCAGAGTTAGACCCGTGTGTGGATTCAGCAGTCTGCAAACACTTTCCCTGCAGAGTCCCAAAACAGGCGTTTTCAGCCCATTACCGGCATATGGAAGAAACAGCAGTAAGCACAGGGAAATATCTGCTTCTAAATCCAAAACGCAGCTATCTAACAGAACGGTTGTCAATGTGTGCACTCAACTTCCAGAGTTAAACCCGTGTGTGGATTCAGCAGTCTGCAAACACTATTTGTGCAGAGTCCGAAAACAGACGTTTTCAGCCCATTACCGACATTTGGAAGAAACAGCAGGAAGCACAGGGAAATATCTGCTTCTAAATCCAAAACGGAGCTATCTTACAGAACGGTTGTCAATGTGTGCACTCAACTTCCAGAGTTAAACCCGTGTGTGGATTCAGCAGGCTGCAAACACTTTCTCTGCAGAGTCCCAAAACAGGCGTTTTCAGCCCATTACCGGCATATGGAAGCAACAGCAGTAAGCACAGGGAAATATCTGCTTCTAAATCCAGAACGCAGCTATCTAACAGAATGGTTGTCAATGTGTGCACTCAACTTCCAGACTTAAACCAGTGTGTGGATTTAGCAGTCTGCAAACACTTTCTGTGCAGAGTCCCCAAACAGGCGTTTTCAGCCCATTACCGGCATATGAAAGGAACAGCAGTAAGCACAGGGAAATATCTGCTTCTAAATCCAAAACGCAGCTATCTAAGAGAACGGTTGTCAATGTGTGCACTCAACTTCCAGAGTTAGACCCGTGTGTGGATTCAGCAGTCTGCAAACACATTCCCTGCAGAGTCCCAAAACAGGCGTTTTCAGCCCATTACCGGCATATGGAAGAAACAGCAGTAAGCACAGGGAAATATCTGCTTCTAAATCCAAAACGCAGCTATCTAACAGAACGGTTGTCAATGTGTGCACTCAACTTCCAGAGTTAAAGCCGTGCGTGGATTTAGCAGTCTGCAAAGACCTTCCCTGCAGAGTCCCAAAACAGGCGTTTTCAGCCCATTACCGGCATATGGAAGAAACAGTAGTAAGCACAGGGAAATATCTGCTTCTAAATCCAAAACGCAGCTATCTAACAGAACGGTTGTCAATGTGTGCACTCAACTTCCAGAGTTAAACCCGTGTGCGGATTCAGCAGTCTGCAAACACTTTCTGTGCAGAGTCCCAAAACAGGCGTTTTCAACCCATTACCGACATTTGGAAGAAACAGCAGTAAGCTCAGGGAAATATCAGCTTCTAAATCCAAAACGCAGCTATCTAACAGAACGGTTGTCAATATGTGCACTCTACTTCCAGAGTTAAACCCGTGTGTGGATTCAGCAGTCTGCAAACACTTTCTCTGCAGAGTCCCAAAACAGGTGTTTTCAGCCCATGACCGGCATATGGAAGAAACAGCAGTAAGCACAGGGAAATATCTGCTTCTTAATCCAAAACGCAGCTATCTAACAGAACGTTTGTCAATGTGTGCACTCAACTTCCAGAGTTGGACCTGTGTGTGGATTCAGCAGTCTGCAAACACTTTCTGTGCAGAGTCCCAAAACAGGCGTTTTCAGCCCATTACCGGCATATGGAAGAAACAGCAGTAAGCACAGGGAAATATGTGCTTCTAAATCCAAAACGCAGCTATCTAACAGAACGGATGTCAATGAGTGCCCTCAACTTCCAGAGTTAAACCCGTGTGTGGATTCAGCAGTCTGCAACCACTTTCTCTGCAGAGTCCCAAAACAGGCGTTTTCAGCCCAATACCGGCATATGGAAGAAACAGCAGTAAGCACAGGGAAATATCTGCTTCTAAATCCAAAACGCAGCTATCTAACAGAACGGTTGTCAATGTGTGCACTCAACTTCCAGAGTTAAATCTGTGTGTGGATTCAGCAGTCTGCAAACACATTCTCTGCAGAGACCCAAAACAGGCGTTTTCAGCCCTTTACCGGCATATGGAAGAAACAGCAGTAAGCACAGGGAAATATCTGCTTCTAAATCCAAAACGCAGCTATCTAACAGAACGGTTTTCAATGTGTGCACTCAGCTTCCAGAGTTAAACCCGTGTGTGGATTCAGCAGTCTGCAAACACTTTCTCTGCAGAGTCCCAAAACAGGCGTTTTCAGCCCATTACCGGCATATGGAAGAAACAGCAGTAAGCACAGGGAAATATCTGCTTCTAAATCCAAAACGCAGCTATCTAACAGAACGGTTGTCAATGTGTGCACCCAACTTCCAGAGTTAAACCCGTGTGTGGATTCAGCAGTCTGCAAACACTTTCTCTGCAGAGTCCCAAAACAGGCGTTTTCAGCCCTTTACCGGCATATGGAAGAAACAGCAGTAAGCACAGGGAAATATCTGCTTCTAAATCCAAAACGCAGCTATCTAACAGAACGGTTGTCACAGTGTACACTCAACTTCCAGAGATAAACCCGTGTGTGGATTCAGCAGTCTGCAAACACATTCCCTGCAGAGTCCCAAAACAGGCGATTTCAGCCCATTACCGGCATATGGAATAAACAGCAGTAAGCACAGGGAAATATCTGCTTCTAAATCCAAAACGCAGCAATCTAACAGAACGGTTGTCAATGTGTACACTCAACTTCCAGAGTTAAACCCGTGTGTGGATTCAGCAGTCTGCAAACACATTCCCTGCAGAGTCCCAAAACAGGCGTTTTCAGGCCATTACCGGCATAAGGAAGAAACAGCAGTAAGCACAGGGAAATATCTGCTTCTAAATCCAAAACGCAGCTATCTAACAGAACGGTTGTCAATGTGTGCACTCAACTTCCAGAGTTAAACCCGTGTGTGGATTCAGCAGTCTGCAAAGACCTTCCCTGCAGAGTCCCAAAACAGGCGTTTTCAGCCCATTACCGGCATATGGAAGAAACAGCAGTAAGCAAAGGGAAATATCTGCTTCTAAATCCAAAACGCAGCTATCTAACAGAACGGTTGTCAATGTGTGCACTCAACTTCCAGAGTTAAACCCGTGTGTGGATTCAGCAGTCTGCAAACACTTTCTCTGCAGAGTCCCAAAACAGGCGTTTTCAGCCCATTACCGACATTTGGAAGAAACAGCAGGAAGCACAGGGAAATATCTGCTTCTAAATCCAAAACGCAGCTATCTAACAGAACGGTTGTCAATGTGTGCACTCAACTTCCAGAGTTAAACCCGTGTGTGGATTCAGCAGTCTGTAAACACTTTCTCTGCAGAGTCCCAAAACAGGCGTTTTCAGCCCATTACCGGCATATGGAAGAAACAGCAGTAAGCACAGGGAAATATCTGCTTCTAAATCCAGAACACAGCTATCTAACAGAATGGTTGTCAATGTGTGCACTCAACTTCCAGACTTAAACCCGTGTGTGGATTTAGCAGTCTGCAAACACTTTCTGTGCAGAGTCCCCAAACAGGCGTTTTCAGCCCATTACCGGCATATGAAAGAAACAGCAGTAAGCACAGGGAAATATCTGCTTCTAAATCCAAAACGCAGCTATCTAAGAGAACGGTTGTCAATGTGTGCACTCAACTTCCAGAGTTAAACCCGTGTGTGGATTCAGCAGTCTGCAAACACTTTCTCTGCAGAGTCCCAAAACAGGCGTTTTCAGCCCATTACCGGCATATGGAAGAAACAGCAGTAAGCACAGGGAAATATCTGCTTCTAAATCCAAAACGCAGCTATCTAATAGAACGGTTGTCAATGTGTGCACTCAACTTCCAGAGTTAGACCCGTGTGTGGATTCAGCAGTCTGCAAACACATTCCCTGCAGAGTCCCAAAACAGGCGTTTTCAGCCCATTACCAGCATATGGAAGAAACAGCAGTAAGCACAGGGAAATATCTACTTCTAAATCCAAAACGCAGCTATCTAACAGAACGGTTGTCAATGTGTGCACTGAACATCCAGAGTTAAACCCGTGTGCGGATTCAGCAGTCTGCAAACACTTTCTGTGCAGAGTCCCAAAACAGGCGTTTTCAGCCCATTACCGACATTTGGAAGAAACAGCAGTAAGCACAGGGAAATATCAACTTCTAAATCCAAAACGCAGCTATCTGACAGAACGGTTGTCAATATGTGCACTCAACTTCCAGAGTTAAACCCGTGTGTCGATTCAGCAGTCTGCAAACACTTTCTCTGCAGAGACCCAAAACAGGCGTTTTCAGCCCATTACCGGCATATGGAAGAAACAGCAGTAAGCACAGGGAAATATCTGCTTCTAAATCCAAAAGTCAGCTACCTAACAGAACGGTTGTCAATGTGTGCACTCAACTTCCAGAGTTAAACCCGTGTGTGGATTCAGCAGTCTGCAAACACTTTTTGTGCAGAGTCCCAAAACAGGCGTTTTCAGCCCATTACCGGCATATGGAAGAAACAGCAGTAAGCACAGGGAAATATCTGCTTCTAAATCCAAAACGCAGCTATCTAACAGAACGGTTGTCAATGTGTGCACTCAACTTCCAGAGTTAAACCCGTGTGTGGATTCAGCAGTCTGCAAACACTTTCTCTGCAGAGTCCCAAAACAGGCGTTTTTAGCCCATTACCGGCATAAGGAAAAAACAACAGTAAGCACAGGGAAATATCTGCTTCTAAATACAAAACGCAGCTATCTAAGAGAACGGTTGTCAATGTGTGCACTCAACTTCCAGAGTTAAATCTGTGTGTGGATTCAGCAGTCTGCAAACACATTCTCTGCAGAGACCCAAAACAGGCGTTTTCAGCCCATTACCGGCATAAGGAAGAAACAGCAGTAAGCACAGGGAAATATCTGCTTCAAAATCCAAAACGCAGCTATCTAAGAGAACGGTTGTCAATGTGTGCACTCAACTTCCAGAGTTATACCCGTGTGTGGATTCAGCAGTCTGCAAACACTTTCTCTGCAGAGTCCCAAAACAGGCGTTTTCAGCCCATTACCGGCATATGGAAGAAACAGCAGTAAGCACAGGGAAATATCTGCTTCTAAATCCAAAACGCAGCTATCTAACAGAACGGTTGTCAATGTGTGCACTCAACTTCCAGAGTTAGACCCGTGTGTGGATTCAGCAGTCTGCAAACACTTTCCCTGCAGAGTCCCAAAACAGGCGTTTTCAGCCCATTACCGGCATATGGAAGAAACAGCAGTAAGCACAGGGAAATATCTGCTTCTAAATCCAAAACGCAGCTATCTAACAGAACGGTTGTCAATGTGTGCACTCAACTTCCAGAGTTAAACCCGTGTGTGGATTCAGCAGTCTGCAAACACTTTCTCTGCAGAGTCCCAAAACAGGCGTTTTCAGACCATTACTGGCATGTGGAAGAAACAGCAGTAAGCACAGGGAAATATCTGCTTCTAAATCCAAAACACAGCTATCTAACAGAACGGTTGTCAATGTGTGCATTCAACTTCCAGAGTTAAACCCGTGTGTGGATTCAGCAGTCTGCAAACACTTTCTCTGCAGAGTCCCAAAACAGGCGTTTTCAGCCCATTACCGGCATATGGAAGAAACAGCAGTAAGCACAGGGAAATATCTGCTTCTAAATCCAAAACGCAGCTATCTAACAGAACGGTTGTCACAGTGTACACTCAACTTCCAGAGTTAAACCCGTGTGTGGATTCAGCAGTCTGCAAACACATTCCCTGCAGAGTCCCAAAACAGGCGTTTTCAGCCCATTACCAGCATATGGAAGAAACAGCAGTAAGCACAGGGAAATATCTGCTTCTAAATCCAAAACGCAGCTATCCAACAGAACGGTTGTCAATGTGTGCACTCAGCTTCCAGAGTTAAACCCGTGTGTGGATTCAGCAGTCTGCAAACACCTTCCCTGCAGAGTCCCAAAACAGGCGTTTTCAGCCCATTACCGGCATACGGGAGAAACAGCAGTAAACACAGGGAAATATCTGCTTCTAAATCCAGAACGCAGCTATCTAACAGAACGGTTGTCAATGTGTGCACTCAACTTCCAGACTTAAACTCGTGTGTGGATTCAGCAGTCTGCAAACACTTTCTCTGCAGAGTCCCAAAACAGGCGTTTTCAGCCCATTACCGGCATATGGAAGAAACAGCAGTAAGCACAGGGAAATATCTGCTTCTAAATCCAAAACGCAGCTATCTAACAGAACGGTTGTCAATGTGTGCACTCAACTTCCAGAATTAGACCCGTGTGTGGATTCAGCAGTCTGCAAACACATTCCCTGCAGAGTCCCAAAACAGGCGTTTTCAGCCCATTACCAGCATATGGAAGAAACAGCAGTAAGCACAGGGAAATATCTACTTCTAAATACAAAACGCAGCTATCTAACAGAACGGTTGTCAATGTGTGCACTGAACATCCAGAGTTAAACCCGTGTGCGGATTCAGCAGTCTGCAAACACTTTCTGTGCAGAGTCCCAAAACAGGCGTTTTCAGCCCATTACCTACATTTGGAAGAAACAGCAGTAAGCACAGGGAAATATCAGCTTCTAAATCCAAAACGCAGCTATCTGACAGAACGGTTGTCAATATGTGCACTCAACTTCCAGAGTTAAACCCGTGTGTCGATTCAGCAGTCTGCAAACACTTTCTCTGCAGAGACCCAAAACAGGCGTTTTCAGCCCATTACCCGCATATGGAAGAAACAGCAGTAAGCACAGGGAAATATCTGCTTCTAAATCCAAAACGCAGCTATCTAACAGAACGGTTGTCAATGTGTGCACTCAACTTCCAGAGTTAAACCCGTGTGTGGATTCAGCAGTCTGCAAACACTTTTTGTGCAGAGTCCCAAAACAGGCGTTTTCAGCCCATTACCGGCATATGGAAGAAACAGCAGTAAGCACAGGGAAATATCTGCTTCTAAATCCAAAACGCAGCTATCTAAGACAACGGTTGTCAATGTGTGCACTCAACTTCCAGAGTTAAACCCGTGTGTGGATTCAGCAGTCTGCAAACACTTTCTCTGCAGAGTCCCAAAAGAGGCGTTTTCAGCCCATTACCGGCATATGGAAGAAACAGCAGTAAGCACAGGGAAATATCTGCTTCTAAATCCAAAACGCAGCTATCTAACAGAACGGTTGTCAATGTGTGCACTCAACTTCCAGAGTTAAACCCGTGTGTGGATTCAGCAGTCTGCAAACACTTTCTCTGCAGAGTCCCAAAACAGGCGTTTTTAGCCCATTACCGGCATAAGGAAAAAACAGCAGTAAGCACAGGGAAATATCTGCTTCTAAATCGAAAACGCAGCTATCTAACAGAACGGTTGTCAATGTGTGCACTCAACTTCCAGAGTTAAATCTATGTGTGGATTCAGCAGTCTGCAAACACATTCTCTGCAGAGACCCAAAACAGGCGTTTTCAGCCCATTACCGGCATAAGGAAGAAACAGCAGTAAGCACAGGGAAATATCTGCTTCTAAATCCAAAACGCAGCTATCTAACAGAACGGTTGTCAATGTGTGCACTCAACTTCCAGAGTTGAACCCGTGTGTGGATTCAGCAGTCTGCAAACACTTTCTGTGCAGAGTCCCAAAACAGGCGTTTTCAGCCGATTATCGGCTTATGGAAGAAACAGCAGTCAGCACAGGGAAATATCTGCTTCTAAATCCAAAACGCAGCTATCTAACAGAACGGTTGTCAATGTGTGCACTCAACTTCCAGAGTTAAATCTGTGTGTGGATTCAGCAGTCTGCAAACACATTCTCTGCAGAGACCCAAAACAGGCGTTTTCAGCCCATTACCGGCATAAGGAAGAAACAGCAGTAAGCACAGGGAAATATCTGCTTCTAAATCCAAAACGCAGCTATCTAACAGAACGGTTGTCAATGTGTGCACTCAACTTCCAGAGTTGAACCCGTGTGTGGATTCAGCAGTCTGCAAACACTTTCTGTGCAGAGTCCCAAAACAGGCGTTTTCAGCCGATTATCGGCTTATGGAAGAAACAGCAGTCAGCACAGGGAAATATCTGCTTCTAAATCCAAAACGCAGCTATCTAACAGAACGGTTGTCAATGTGTGCACTCAACTTCCAGAGTTAAACCCGTGTGTTGATTCAGCAGTCTGCAAACACTTTCTCTGCACAGTCCGAAAACAGGCGTTTTCAGCCCATTACCGGCATATGAGACAAACAGCAGTAAGCACAGGGAAATATCTGCTTCTAAATCCAAAACGAAGCTATCTAACAGAACGGTTGTCAATGTGTGCACTCAACTTCCAGAGTTAAACCCGTGTGTGGATTCAGCAGTCTGCAAACACTTTCTCTGCAGAGTCCCAAAACAGGCGTTTTCAGCCCATTACCGACATTTGGAAGAAACAGCAGGAAGCACAGGGAAATATCTGCTTCTAAATCCAAAACGCAGCTATCTAACAGAACGGTTGTCAATGTGTGCACTCAGCTTCCAGAGTTAAACCCGTGTGTGGATTCAGCAGTCTGCAAACACATTCCCTGCAGAGTCCCAAAACAGGCGTTTTCAGCCCATTACCAGCATATGGAAGAAACAGCAGTAAGCACAGGGAAATATCTGCTTCTAAATCCAAAACGCAGCTATCCAACAGAACGGTTGTCAATGTGTGCACTCAGCTTCCAGAGTTAAACCCGTGTGTGGATTCAGCAGTCTGCAAACACCTTCCCTGCAGAGTCCCAAAACAGGCGTTTTCAGCCCATTACCGGCATACGGGAGAAACAGCAGTAAACACAGGGAAATATCTGCTTCTAAATCCAGAACGCAGCTATCTAACAGAACGGTTGTCAATGTGTGCACTCAACTTCCAGACTTAAACTCGTGTGTGGATTCAGCAGTCTGCAAACACTTTCTCTGCAGAGTCCCAAAACAGGCGTTTTCAGCCCATTACCGGCATATGGAAGAAACAGCAGTAAGCACAGGGAAATATCTGCTTCTAAATCCAAAACGCAGCTATCTAACAGAACGGTTGTCAATGTGTGCACTCAACTTCCAGAATTAGACCCGTGTGTGGATTCAGCAGTCTGCAAACACATTCCCTGCAGAGTCCCAAAACAGGCGTTTTCAGCCCATTACCAGCATATGGAAGAAACAGCAGTAAGCACAGGGAAATATCTACTTCTAAATACAAAACGCAGCTATCTAACAGAACGGTTGTCAATGTGTGCACTGAACATCCAGAGTTAAACCCGTGTGCGGATTCAGCAGTCTGCAAACACTTTCTGTGCAGAGTCCCAAAACAGGCGTTTTCAGCCCATTACCTACATTTGGAAGAAACAGCAGTAAGCACAGGGAAATATCAGCTTCTAAATCCAAAACGCAGCTATCTGACAGAACGGTTGTCAATATGTGCACTCAACTTCCAGAGTTAAACCCGTGTGTCGATTCAGCAGTCTGCAAACACTTTCTCTGCAGAGACCCAAAACAGGCGTTTTCAGCCCATTACCGGCATATGGAAGAAACAGCAGTAAGCACAGGGAAATATCTGCTTCTAAATCCAAAAGGCAGCTACCTAACAGAACGGTTGTCAATGTGTGCACTCAACTTCCAGAGTTAAACCCGTGTGTGGATTCAGCAGTCTGCAAACACTTTTTGTGCAGAGTCCCAAAACAGGCGTTTTCAGCCCATTACCGGCATATGGAAGAAACAGCAGTAAGCACAGGGAAATATCTGCTTCTAAATCCAAAACGCAGCTATCTAAGACAACGGTTGTCAATGTGTGCACTCAACTTCCAGAGTTAAACCCGTGTGTGGATTCAGCAGTCTGCAAACACTTTCTCTGCAGAGTCCCAAAAGAGGCGTTTTCAGCCCATTACCGGCATATGGAAGAAACAGCAGTAAGCACAGGGAAATATCTGCTTCTAAATCCAAAACGCAGCTATCTAACAGAACGGTTGTCAATGTTTGCACTCAACTTTCAGAGTTAAACCCGTGTGTGGATTCAGCAGTCTGCAAACACTTTCTCTGCAGAGTCCCAATACAGGCGTTTTCAGCCCATTACCGACATTTGGAAGAAACAGCAGTAAGCACAGGGAAATATCTGCTTCTAAATCCAAAACGCAGCTATCTAACTGAACGGCTGTCAATGTGTGCACTCAACTTCCAGAGTTACACCCGTGTGTGGATTCAGCAGTCTGCAAACACTTTCTCTGCAGAGTCCCAAAACAGGCGTTTTCAGCACATTACCAGCATAAGGAAGAAAGAGCAGTAAGCACAGGGAAATATCTGCTTCGAAATCCAGAACGCAGCTATCTAACAGAATGGTTGTCAATGTGTGCACTCAACTTCCAGAGTTAAACCCGTGTGTGGATTCAGCAGTCTGCAAAGACCTTCCCTGCAGAGTCCCAAAACAGGCGTTTTCAGCCCATTACCGGCATATGGAAGAAACAGCAGTAAGCACAGGGAAATATCTGCTTCTAAATCCAAAACGCAGCTATCGAACAGAACGGTTGTCAATGTGTGCACTCAACTTCCAGAGTTGAACCTGTGTGTGGATTCAGCAGTTTGCAAACACTTTCTGTGCAGAGTCCCAAAACAGGCGTTTTCAGCCCATTACCGGCATATGGAAGAAACAGCAGTAAGCACAGGGAAATATCTGCTTCTAAATCCAAAACGCAGCTATCTAACTGAACGGCTGTCAATGTGTGCACTCAACTTCCAGAGTTACACCCGTGTGTGGATTCAGCAGTCTGCAAACACTTTCTCTGCAGAGTCCCAAAACAGGCGTTTTCAGCCCATTACCGGCATATGGAAGAAACAGCAGTAAGCACAGGGAAATATCTGCTTCTAAATCCAAAACGCAGCTATCTAACAGAACGGTTGTCAATGTGTGCACTCAACTTCCAGAGTTAAACCCGTGTGTGGATTCAGCAGTCTGCAAACACTTTCTGTGCAGAGTCCCAAAACAGGCGTTTTCAGCCTATTACCGACATTTGGAAGAAACAGCAGTAAGCACAGGGAAATATCTGCTTCGAAATCCAAAACGCAGCTATCTAACAGAACGGTTGTCAATGTGTGCACTCAACTTCCAGAGTTAAACCCGTGTGTTGATTCAGCAGTCTGCAAACACTTTCTCTGCACAGTCCCAAAACAGGCGTTTTCAGCACATTACCGGCATATGGGACAAACAGCAGTAAGCACAGGGAAATATCTGCTTCTAAATCCAAAACGCAGCTATCTAACAGAACGGTTGTCAATGTGTGCACTCAACTTCCAGAGTTAGACCCGTGTGTGGATTCAGCAGTCTGCAAACACTTTCTCTGCAGAGTCCCAAAACAGGCGTTTTCAGCCCATTACCGGCATATGGAAGAAACAGCAGTAAGCACAGGGAAATATCTGCTTCTAAATACAAAACGCAGCTATCCAACAGAACGGTTGTCAATGTGTGCACTCAACTTCCAGAGTTAAACCCGTGTGTGGATTCAGCAGTCTGCAAAGACCTTCCCTGCAGAGTCCCAAAACAGGCGTTTTCAGCCCATTACTGGCATATGGAAGAAACAGCAGTAAGCACAGGGAAATATCTGCTTTTAATCCAGAACGCAGCTATCTAACAGAACGGTTGTCAATGTGTGCACTCAACTTCCAGAGTTAAACCCGTGTGTGGATTCAGCAGTCTGCAAACACTTTCTGTGCAGAGTCCCAAAACAGGCGTTTTCAGCCCATTACCGGCATATGGAAGAAACAGCAGTAAGCACAGGGAAATATCTGCTTCTAAATCCAAAACGCAGCTATCTAACAGAACGTTTGTCAATGTGTGCACTCAACTTTCAGAGTTAAACCCGTGTGTGGATTCAGCAGTCTGCAAACACTTTCTCTGCAGAGTCCCAATACAGGCGTTTTCAGCCCATTACCGGAATATGCAAGAAACAGCAGTAGGCACAGGGAAATATCTGCTTCTAAATCCAAAACGCAGCTGTCGAACAGAACGGTTGTCAATGTGTGCACTCAACTTCCAGAGTTGAACCTGTGTGTGGATTCAGCAGTCTGCAAACACTTTCTGTGCAGAGTCCCAAAACAGGCGTTTTCAGCCCATTACCGGCATATGGAAGAAACAGCAGAAAGCACAGGGAAATATCTGCTTCTAAATCCAAAACGCAGCTATCTAACAGAACGGTTGTCAATGTGTGCACTCAACTTCCAGAGTTCAACCCGTGTGTGGATTCAGCAGTCTGCAAACACATTCCCTGCAGAGTCCCAAAACAGGCGTTTTCAGCCCATTACCGGCATATGGAAGAAACAGCAGTAAGCACAGGGAAATATCTGCTTCTAAATCCAAAACGCAGGAATCTAACAGAACGGTTGTCAATGTGTGCACTCAACTTCCAGAGTTAAACCCGTGTGTGGATTCAGCAGTCTGCAAACACATTCCCTGCAGAGTCCCAAAACAAGCGTTTTCAGCCCATTACCGGCATATGGAAGAAACAGCAGTAAGCACAGGGAAATATCTGCTTCTAAATCCAAAATGCAGCAATCTATCATAACGGTTGTCAATGTGTGCACTCAACTTCCAGAGTTAAACCCGTGTGTGGATTCAGAAGTCTGCAAACACTTTCTCTGCAGAGTCCCAAAACAGGCGTTTTCAGCCCATTACCGGCATATGGAAGAAACAGCAGTAAGCACAGGGAAATATCTGCTTCTAAATCCAAAACGCAGCTATCTAACAGAACGGTTGTCAATGTGTGCACTCAACTTCCAGTGTTAAACCCGTGTGTGGATTCAGCAGTCTGCAAACACTTTCTCTGCAGAGTCCCAAAACAGGCGTTTTCAGCCCATTACCGGCATATGGAAGAAACAGCAGTAAGCACAGGGAAATATCTGCTTCTAAATCGAAAACGCAGCTATCTAACAGAACGGTTGTCAATGTGTGCACTCAACTTCCAGAGTTAAACCCGTGTGTGGATTCAGCAGTCTGTAAACACTTTCTCTGCAGAGTCCCAAAACAGGCGTTTTCAGCCCATTACTGGCATATGGAAGAAACAGCAGTAAGCACAGGGAAATATCTGCTTTTAAATCCAAAATGCAGCAATCTATCAGAACGGTTGTCAATGTGTGCACTCAACTTCCAGAGTTAAACCCGTGTGTGGATTCAGCAGTCTGCAAACACTTTCTCTGCAGAGTCCCAAAACAGGCGTTTTCAGCCCATTACCGGCATATGGAAGAAACAGCAGTAAGCACAGGGAAATATCTGCTTCTAAATCCAAAACGCAGCTATCTAACACAACGGTTGTCAATGTGTGCACTGAACTTCCAGAGTTAAACCCGTGTGTGGATTCAGCAGTCTGCAAACACTTTCTCTGCAGAGTCCCAAAACAGGCGTTTTCAGCCCATTACCGGCATATGGAAGAAACAGCAGTAAGCACAGGGAAATATCTGCTTCTAAATCCAAAACGCAGCTATCTAACAGAACGGTTGTCAATGTGTGCACTCAACTTCCAGAGTTAAACCCGTGTGTGGATTCAGCAGTCTGCAAACACATTCCCTGCAGAGTCCCAAAATAGGCGTTTTCAGCCCATTACCGGCATATGGAAGAAACAGCAGTAAGCACAGGGAAATATCTGCTTCTAAATCCAAAACGCAACTATCCAACGGAACGGTTGTCAATGTGTGCACTCAACTTCCAGAGTTAAACCCGTGTGTGGATTCAGAAGTCTGCAAAGCCCTTCCCTGCAGAGTCCCAAAACAGGCGTTTTCAGCCCATTACCGGCATATGGAAGAAACAGCAGTAAGCACAGGGAAATATCTGCTTCTAAATCCAAAACGCAGCTATCGAACAGAACGGTTGTCAATGTGTGCACTCAACTTCCAGAGTTGAACCTGTGTGTGGATTCAGCAGTTTGCAAACACTTTCTGTGCAGAGTCCCAAAACAGGCGTTTTCAGCCCATTACCGGCATATGGAAGAAACAGCAGTAAGCACAGGGAAATATCTGCTTCTAAATCCAAAACACAGCTATCTAACTGAACGGCTGTCAATGTGTGCACGCAACTTCCAGAGTTACACCCGTGTGTGGATTCAGCAGTCTGCAAACACTTTCTCTGCAGAGTCCCAAAACAGGCGTTTTCAGCCCATTACCGACATTTGGGAGAAACAGCAGTAAGCACAGGGAAATATCTGCTTCTAAATCCAAAACGCAGCTATCTAACAGAACGGTTGTCAATGTGTGCACTCAAATTCCAGAGTTAAACCCGTGTGTGGATTCAGCAGTCTGCAAACACTTTCTCTGCAGAGACCCAAAACAGGTGTTTCCAGCCCATTACCGGCATATGGAAGAAAGAGCAGTAAGCACAGGGAAATGTCTGCTTCTAAATCCAAAACGCAGCTATCGAACAGAACGGTTGTCAATGTGTGCACTCAACTTCCAGAGTTGAATCTGTGTGTGGATTCAGCAGTCTGCAAACACTTTCTGTGCAGAGTCCCAAAACAGGCGTTTTTAGCCCATTACCGGCATATGGAAGAAACAGCAGTAAGCACAGGGAAATATCTGCTTCTAAATCCAAAATGCAGCAATCTATCAGAACGGTTGTCAATGTGTGCACTCAACTTCCAGAGTTAAACCCGTGTGTGGATTCAGCAGTCTGCAAACACTTTCTCTGCAGAGTCCCAAAACAGGCGTTTTCAGCCCATTACCGGCATATGGAAGAAACAGCAGTAAGCACAGGGAAATATCTGCTTCTAAATCCAAAACGCAGCTATCTAACAGAACGGTTGTCAATGTGTGCACTCAACTTCCAGAGTTAAACCCGTGTGTGGATTCAGCAGTCTGCAAACACTTTCTCTGCAGAGTCCCAAAACAGGCGTTTTCTGCCCATTACCCGGCATATGGAAGAAACAGCAGTAAGCACAGGGAAATATCTGCTTCTAAATCCAAAACGCAGCTTTCCAACAGAACGGTTGTCAATGTGTGCACTCAACTTCCAGAGTTGAACCTGTGTGTGGATTCAGCAGTCTGCAAACACTTTTTGTGCAGAGTTCCAAAACAGGCGTTTTCAGCCCATTACCGGCATATGGAAGAAACAGCAGTAAGCACAGGGAAATATCTGCTTCTAAATCCAAAACGCAGCTATCTAACAGAACGGTTGTCAATGTGTGCACTCAACTTCCAGAGTTAAACCCGTGTGTGGATTCAGCAGTCTGCAAACACTTTCTCTGCAGAGTCCCAAAACAGGCGTTTTCAGCCCATTACCGGCATATGGAAGAAACAGCAGTAAGCACAGGGAAATATCTGCTTCTAAATCCAAAACGCAGGAATCTAACAGAACGGTTGTCAATGTGTGCACTCAACTTCCAGAGTTAAACCCGTGTGTGGATTCAGCAGTCTGCAAACACATTCCCTGCAGAGTCCCAAAACAGGCGTTTTCAGCCCATTACCGGCATATGGAAGAAACAGCAGTAAGGACAGGGAAATATCTGCTTCTAAATCCAAAACGCAGCTATCTAACTGAACGGTTGTCAATGTGTGCACTCAACTTCCAGAGTTAAACCCGTGTGTGGATTCAGCAGTCTGCAAACACTTTCTCTGCAGAGTCCCAAAACAGGCGTTTTCACCCCATTACCGGCATATGGAAGAAACAGCAGTAAGCACAGGGAAATATCTGCTTCTAAATCCAAAACGCAGCTATCTAACAGAACGGTTGTCAATGTGTGCACTCAACTTCCAGAGTTAAATCCGTGTGTGGATTCAGCAGTCTGCAAACACATTCTCTGCAGAGTCCCAAAGCAGGCGTTTTCAGCCCATTACCCGGCATTTGGAAGAAACAGCAGTAAGCACAGGGAAATATCTGCTTCTAAATCCAAAACGCAGCTATCTAACAGAACGGTTGTCAATGTGTGCACTCAACTTCCAGAGTTAAACCCGTGTGTGGATTCAGCAGTCTGCAAACACTTTCTCTGCAGAGTCCCAAAACAGGCGTTTTAAGCCCATTCCCGGCATATGGAAGAAACAGCGGTAAGCACAGGGAAATATCTGCTTCTAAATCCAAAACGCAGCTATCTAACACAACGGTTGTCAATGTGTGCACTCAACTTCCAGAGTTAAACCCGTGTGTGGATTCAGCAGTCTGCAAACACTTTCTCTGCAGAGTCCCAAAGCAGGCGTTTTCAGCCCATTACCGGCATTTGGAAGAAACAGCAGTAAGCACAGGGAAATATCTGCTTCTAAATCCAAAACGCAGCTATCTAACAGAACGGTTGTCAATGTGTCCACTCAACTTCCAGAGTTAAACCCGTGTGTGGATTCAGCAGTCTGCAAACACTTTCTCTGCAGAGTCCCAAAACAGGCGTTTTTCAGCTCATTACCATCATATGGAAGAAACAGCAGTAAGCACAGGGAAATATCTGCTTCTAAATCCAAAACGCAGCTATATAAGAGAACGGTTGTCAATGTGTGCACTCAACTTCCAGAGTTTAAACCCGTGTGTGGATTCAGCAGTCTGCAAACTACTTTCTCTGCAGAGTCCCAAAACAGGCGTTTTCAGCCCATTACCGGCATATGGAAGAAACAGCAGTAAGCACAGGGAAATATCTGCTTCTAAATCCAAAACGCAGCTATCTAACAGAACGGTTGTCAATGTGTGCACTCAACTTCCAGAGCTAAACCCGTGTGTGGATTCAGCAGTCTGCAAACATCTTCTCTGCAGTGTCCTAAAACAGGCGTTTTCAGCCCATTACCGGCATACGGAAGAAACAGCAGTAAGCACAGGGAAATATCTGCTTCTAAATCGAAAACGCAGCTATCTAACAGAACGGTTGTCAATGTGTGCACTCAACTTCCCAGAGTTAATCCCGTGTGTGGATTCAGCAGTCTGCAAACACGTTCTCTGCAGAGTCGCAAAACAGACGTTTTCAGCCCATTACCGGCATATGGAAGAAACAGCACTAAAGCACAGGGAAATATCTGCTTCTAAATCCAAAACGCAGCTATCTAACAGAACGGTTGTCAATGTGTGCACTCAACTTCCAGAATTAAACCCTTGTGTGGATTCAGCAGTCTGCAAACACTTTCTCTGCAGAGTCCCAAAACAGGCGTTTTCAGCCCATTACCGGCATATGGAAGAAACAGCAGTAAGCACAGGGAAATATCTGCTTCTACATCCAAAACGCAGCTATCTAACAGAACGGTTGTCAATGTGTGCACTCAACTTTCAGAGTTAAACCCGTGTGTGGATTCAGTAGTCTGCAAACATCTTCTCTGCAGAGTCCCCAAACAGGCGTTTTCAGCCCATTACCGGCATATGGAAGAAACAGCAGTAACCACAGTGAAATATCTGCTTCTAAATCCAAAACGCAGCTATCTAACAGAACGGTTGTCAATGTGTGCACTCAACTTCCAGAGTTAAACCCGTGTGTGGATTCAGCAGTCTGCAAACACTTTCTCTGCAGAGTCCCAAAACAGGCGTTTTCAGCCCATTACCCGGCATATGGAAGAAACAGCAGTAAGCACAGGGAAATATCTGCTTCTAAATCCAAAACGCAGCTATCTAACACAACGGTTGTCAATGTGTGCACTCAACTTCCAGAGTTAAACCCGTGTGTGGATTCAGCAGTCTGCAAACACTTTCTCTGCAGAGTCCCAAAGCAGGCGTTTTCAGCCCATTACCGGCATATGGAAGAAACAGCAGTAAGCACAGGGAAATATCTGCTTCTAAATCCAAAACGCAGCTATCTAACAGAACGGTTGTGAATGTGTGCACTCAACTTCCAGAGTTAAACCCGTGTGTGGATTCAGCAGTCTGTAAACACTTTCTCTGCAGAGTCCCAAAACAGGCGTTTTCAGCCCATTACTGGCATATGGAAGAAACAGCAGTAAGCACAGGGAAATATCTGCTTTTAAATCCAAAATGCAGCAATCTATCAGAACGGTTGTCAATGTGTGCACTCAACTTCCAGAGTTAAACCCGTGTGTGGATTCAGCAGTCTGCAAACACTTTCTCTGCAGAGTCCCAAAACAGGCGTTTTCAGCCCATTACCGGCATATGGAAGAAACAGCAGTAAGCACAGGGAAATATCTGCTTCTAAATCCAAAACGCAGCTATATAAGAGAACGGTTGTCAATGTGTGCACTCAACTTCCAGAGTTAAACCCGTGTGTGGATTCAGCAGTCTGCAAACACTTTCTCTGCAGAGTCCCAAAACAGGCGTTTTCAGCCCATTACCGGCATATGGAAGAAACAGGAGTAAGCACAGGGAAATATCTGCTTCTAAATCCAAAACGCAGCTATCTAACAGAACGGTTGTCACAGTGTACACTCAACTTCCAGAGTTAAACCCGTGTGTGGATTCAGCAGTCTGCAAACACATTCCCTGCAGAGTCCCAAAACAGGCGTTTTCAGCCCATTACCGGCATATGGAAGAAACAGCAGTAAGGACAGGGAAATATCTGCTTCTAAATCCAAAACGCAGCTCTCTAACAGAACGGTTGTCAATGTGTGCACTCAACTTCCAGAGTTAAACCCGTGTGTGGATTCAGCAGTCTGCAAACACTTTCTCTGCAGAGTCCCAAAACAGGCGTTTTCAGCCCATTACCGGCATATGGAAGAAACAGCGGTAAGCACAGGGAAATATCTGCTTCTAAATCCAAAACGCAGCTATCTAACAGAACGGTTGTCAATGTGTGCACTCAACTTCCAGAGTTAAACCCGTGTGTGGATTCAGCAGTCTGCAAACACTTTCTCTGCAGAGTCCCAAAACAGGCGTTTTCAGCCCATTACCGGCATATGGAAGAAACAGCAGTAAGCACAGGGAAATATCTGCTTCTAAATCCAAAACGCAGCTATCTAACAGAACGGTTGTCAATGTGTGCACTCAACTTCCAGAGTTAAACCCGTGTGTGGATTCAGCAGTCTGCAAACACTTTCTTTGCAGAGTCCCAAAGCAGGCGTTTTCAGCCCATTACCGGCATTTGGAAGAAAGAGCAGTAAGCACAGGGAAATATCTGCTTCTAAATCCAAAACGCAGCTATCTAACAGAACGGTTGTCAATGTGTCCACTCAACTTCCAGAGTTAAACCCGTGTGTGGATTCAGCAGTCTGCAAACACTTTCTCTGCAGAGTCCCAAAACAGGCGTTTTCAGCTCATTACCGGCATATGGAAGAAACAGCAGTAAGCACAGGGAAATATCTGCTCCTAAATCCAAAACGCAGCTATATAAGAGAACGGTTGTCAATGTGTGCACTCAACTTCCAGAGTTAAACCCGTGTGTGGATTCAGCAGTCTGCAAACACATTCCCTGCAGAGTCCCAAAACAGGCGTTTTCAGCCCATTACCGGCATATGGAACAAACAGCAGTAAGCACAGGGAAATATCTGCTTCTAAATCCAAAACGCAGCTATCTAACAGAACGGTTGTCAATGTGTGCACTCAACTTCCAGAGCTAAACCCGTGTGTGGATTCAGCAGTCTGCAAACATCTTCTCTGCAGTGTCCTAAAACAGGCGTTTTCAGCCCATTACCGGCATACGGAAGAAACAGCAGTAAGCACAGGGAAATATCTGCTTCTAAATCGAAAACGCAGCTATCTAACAGAACGGTTGTCAATGTGTGCACTCAACTTCCAGAGTTAAACCCGTGTGTGGATTCAGCAATCTGCAAACACTTTCTCTGCAGAGTCGCAAAACAGACGTTTTCAGCCCATTACCGGCATATGGAAGAAACAGCACTAAGCACAGGGAAATATCTGCTTCTAAATCCAAAACGCAGCTATCTAACAGAACGGTTGTCAATGTGTGCACTCAACTTCCAGAATTAAACCCTTGTGTGGATTCAGCAGTCTGCAAACACTTTCTCTGCAGAGTCCCAAAACAGGCGTTTTCAGCCCAATACCGGCATATGGAAGAAACAGCAGTAAGCACAGGGAAATATCTGCTTCTGCATCCAAAACGCAGCTATCTAATAGAACGGTTGTCAATGTGTGCACTCAACTTTCAGAGTTAAACCCGTGTGTGGATTCAGTAGTCTGCAAACATCTTCTCTGCAGAGTCCCCAAACAGGCGTTTTCAGCCCATTACCGGCATATGGAAGAAACAGCAGTAACCACAGTGAAATATCTGCTTCTAAATCCAAAACGCAGCTATCTAACAGAACGGTTGTCAATGTGTGCACTCAACTTCCAGAGTTAAACCCGTGTGTGGATTCAGCAGTCTGCAAACACTTTCTCTGCAGAGTCCCAAAACACGCGTTTTCAGCCCATTACCGGCATATGGAAGAAACAGCAGTAAGCACAGGGAAATATCTGCTTCTAAATCCAAAACGCAGCTATCTAACACAACGGTTGTCAATGTGTGCACTCAACTTCCAGAGTTAAACCCGTGTGTGGATTCAGCAGTCTGCAAACACTTTCTCTGCAGAGTCCCAAAACAGGCGTTTTCAGCCCATTACCGGCATATGGAAGAAACAGCAGTAAGCACAGGGAAATATCTGCTTCTAAATCCAAAACGCAGCTATCTAACAGAACGGTTGTCAATGTGTGCACTCAACTTCCAGAGTTAAACCCGTGTGTGGATTCAGCAGTCTGTAAACACTTTCTCTGCATAGTCCCAAAACAGGAGTTTTCAGCCCATTACTGGCATATGGAAGAAACAGCAGTAAGCACAGGGAAATATCTGCTTTTAAATCCAAAATGCAGCAATCTATCAGAACGGTTGTCAATGTGTGCACTCAACTTCCAGAGTTAAACCCGTGTGTGGATTCAGCAGTCTGCAAACACTTTCTCTGCAGAGTCCCAAAACAGGCGTTTTCAGCCCATTACCGGCATATGGAAGAAACAGCAGTAAGCACAGGGAAATATCTGCTTCTAAATCCAAAACGCAGCTATATAAGAGAACGGTTGTCAATGTGTGCACTCAACTTCCAGAGTTAAACCCGTGTGTGGATTCAGCAGTCTGCAAACACTTTCTCTGCAGAGTCCCAAAACAGGCGTTTTCAGCCGATTACCGGCATATGGAAGAAACAGGAGTAAGCACAGGGAAATATCTGCTTCTAAATCCAAAACGCAGCTATCTAACAGAACGGTTGTCACAGTGTACACTCAACTTCCAGAGTTAAACCCGTGTGTGGATTCAGCAGTCTGCAAACACATTCCCTGCAGAGTCCCAAAATAGGCGTTTTCAGCCCATTACCGGCATATGGAAGAAACAGCAGTAAGGACAGGGAAATATCTGCTTCTAAATCCAAAACGCAGCTATCTAACTGAACGGTTGCCAATGTGTGCACTCAACTTCCAGAGTTAAACCCGTGTGTGGATTCAGCAGTCTGCAAACACTTTCTCTGCAGAGTCCCAAAACAGGCGTTTTCACCCCATTACCGGCATATGGAAGAAACAGCAGTAAGCACAGGGAAATATCTGCTTCTAAATCCAAAACGCAGCTATCTAACAGAACGGTTGTCAATGTGTGCACTCAACTTCCAGAGTTAAATCCGTGTGTGGATTCAGCAGTCTGCAAACACATTCTCTGCAGAGTCCCAAAGCAGGCGTTTTCAGCCCATTACCGGCATTTGGAAGAAACAGCAGTAAGCACAGGGAAATATCTGCTTCTAAATCCAAAACGCAGCTCTCTAACAGAACGGTTGTCAATGTGTGCACTCAACTTCCAGAGTTAAACCCGTGTGTGGATTCAGTAGTCTGCAAACATCTTCTCTGCAGAGTCCCCAAACAGGCGTTTTCAGCCCATTACCGGCATATGGAAGAAACAGCAGTAACCACAGTGAAATATCTGCTTCTAAATCCAAAACGCAGCTATCTAACAGAACGGTTGTCAATGTGTGCACTCAACTTCCAGAGTTAAACCCGTGTGTGGATTCAGCAGTCTGCAAACACTTTCTCTGCAGAGTCCCAAAACAGGCGTTTTCAGCCCATTACCGGCATATGGAAGAAACAGCAGTAAGCACAGGGAAATATCTGCTTCTAAATCCAAAACGCAGCTATCTAACACAACGGTTGTCAATGTGTGCACTCAACTTCCAGAGTTAAACCCGTGTGTGGATTCAGCAGTCTGCAAACACTTTCTCTGCAGAGTCCCAAAGCAGGCGTTTTCAGCCCATTACCGGCATATGGAAGAAACAGCAGTAAGCACAGGGAAATATCTGCTTCTAAATCCAAAACGCAGCTATCTAACAGAACGGTTGTCAATGTGTGCACTCAACTTCCAGAGTTAAATCCGTGTGTGGATTCAGCAGTCTGCAAACACTTTCTCTGCAGAGTCCCAAAGCAGGCGTTTTCAGCCCATTACCGGCATTTGGAAGAAATAGCAGTAAGCACAGGGAAATATCTGCTTCTAAATCCAAAACGCAGCTCTCTAACAGAACGGTTGTCAATGTGTGCACTCAACTTCCAGAGTTAAACCCGTGTGTGGATTCAGCAGTCTGCAAACACTTTCTCTGCAGAGTCCCAAAACAGGCGTTTTCAGCCCAATACCGGCATATGGAAGAAACAGCGGTAAGCACAGGGAAATATCTGCTTCTAAATCCAAAATGCAGCTATCTAACAGAACGGTTGTCAATGTGTGCACTCAACTTCCAGAGTTAAATCCGTGTGTGGATTCAGCAGTCTGCAAACACTTTCTCTGCAGAGTCCCAAAGCAGGCGTTTTCAGCCCATTACCGGCATTTGGAAGAAATAGCAGTAAGCACAGGGAAATATCTACTTCTAAATCCAAAACGCAGCTCTCTAACAGAACGGTTGTCAATGTGTGCACTCAACTTCCAGAGTTAAACCCGTGTGTGGATTCAGCAGTCTGCAAACACTTTCTCTGCAGAGTACCAAAACAGGCGTTTTCAGCCCATTACTGGCATATGGAAGAAACAGCGGTAAGCACAGGGAAATATCTGCTTCTAAATCCAAAACGCAGCTATCTAACAGAACGGTTGTCAATGTGTGCACTCAACTTCCAGAGTTAAACCCGTGTGTGGATTCAGCAGTCTGCAAACACTTTCTCTGCAGAGTCCCCAAACAGGCGTTTTCAGCCCATTACCGGCATATGGAAGAAACAGCAGTAACCACAGAGAAATATCTGCTTCTAAATCCAAAACGCAGCTATCTAACAGAACGGTTGTCAATGTGTGCACTCAACTTCCAGAGTTAAACCCGTGTGTGGATTCAGCAGTCTGCAAACACTTTCTCTGCAGAGTCCCAAAACAGGCGTTTTCAGCCCATTACCGGCATATGGAAGAAACAGCAGTAAGCACAGGGAAATATCTGCTTCTAAATCCAAAACGCAGCTATCTAACAGAACGGTTGTCAATGTGTGCACTCAACTTCCAGAGTTAAACCCGTGTGTGGATTCAGCAGTCTGTAAACACTTTCTCTGCAGAGTCCCAAAACAGGCGTTTTCAGCCCATTAACTGGCATATGGAAGAAACAGCAGTAAGCACAGGGAAATATCTGCTTTTAAATCCAAAATGCAGCAATCTATCAGAACGGTTGTCAATGTGTGCACTCAACTTCCAGAGTTAAACCCGTGTGTGGATTCAGCAGTCTGCAAACACTTTCTCTGCAGAGTCCCAAAACAGGCGTTTTCAGCCCATTACCGGCATATGGAAGAAACAGCAGTAAGCACAGGGAAATATCTGCTTCTAAATCCAAAACGCAGCTATATAAGAGAACGGTTGTCAATGTGTGCACTCAACTTCCAGAGTTAAACCCGTGTGTGGATTCAGCAGTCTGCAAACACTTTCTCTGCAGAGTCCCAAAACAGGCGTTTTCAGCCCATTACCGGCATATGGAAGAAACAGCAGTAAGCACAGGGAAATATCTGCTTCTAAATCCAAAACGCAGCTATCTAACAGAACGGTTGTCACAGTGTACACTCAACTTCCAGAGTTAAACCCGTGTGTGGATTCAGCAGTCTGCAAACACATTCCCTGCAGAGTCCCAAAATAGGCGTTTTCAGCCCATTACCGGCATATGGAAGAAACAGCAGTAAGCACAGGGAAATATCTGCTTCTAAATCCAAAACGCAGCTATCTAACAGAACGGTTGTCAATGTGTACACTCAACTTCCAGAGTTAAACCCGTGTGTGGATTCAGCAGTCTGCAAACACATTCCCTGCAGAGTCCCAAAACAGGCGTTTTCAGCCCATTACCGGCATATGGAAGAAACAGCAGTAAGGACAGGGAAATATCTGCTTCTAAATCCAAAACGCAGCTATCTAACTGAACGGTTGTCAATGTGTGCACTCAACTTCCAGAGTTAAACCCGTGTGTGGATTCAGCAGTCTGCAAACACTTTCTCTGCAGAGTCCCAAAACAGGCGTTTTCACCCCATTACCGGCATATGGAAGAAACAGCAGTAAGCACAGGGAAATATCTGCTTCTAAATCCAAAACGCAGCTATCTAACAGAACGGTTGTCAATGTGTGCACTCAACTTCCAGAGTTAAATCCGTGTGTGGATTCAGCAGTCTGCAAACACATTCTCTGCAGAGTCCCAAAGCAGGCGTTTTCAGCCCATTACCGGCATTTGGAAGAAACAGCAGTAAGCACAGGGAAATATCTGCTTCTAAATCCAAAACGCAGCTCTCTAACAGAACGGTTGTCAATGTGTGCACTCAACTTCCAGAGTTAAACCCGTGTGTGGATTCAGTAGTCTGCAAACATCTTCTCTGCAGAGTCCCCAAACAGGCGTTTTCAGCCCATTACCGGCATATGGAAGAAACAGCAGTAACCACAGTGAAATATCTGCTTCTAAATCCAAAACGCAGCTATCTAACAGAACGGTTGTCAATGTGTGCACTCAACTTCCAGAGTTAAACCCGTGTGTGGATTCAGCAGTCTGCAAACACTTTCTCTGCAGAGTCCCAAAACAGGCGTTTTCAGCCCATTACCGGCATATGGAAGAAACAGCAGTAAGCACAGGGAAATATCTGCTTCTAAATCCAAAACGCAGCTATCTAACACAACGGTCGTCAATGTGTGCACTCAACTTCCAGAGTTAAACCCGTGTGTGGATTCAGCAGTCTGCAAACACTTTCTCTGCAGAGTCGCAAAACAGGCGTTTTCAGCCCATTACCGGCATATGGAAGAAACAGCAGTAAGCACAGGGAAATATCTGCTTCTAAATCCAAAACGCAGCTATCGAACAGAACGGTTGTCAATGTGTGCACTCAACTTCCAGAGTTGAACCTGTGTGTGGATTCAGCAGTTTGCAAACACTTTCTGTGCAGAGTCCCAAAACAGGCGTTTTCAGCCCATTACCGGCATATGGAAGAAACAGCAGTAAGCACAGGGAAATATCTGCTTCTAAATCCAAAACGCAGCTATCTAACTGAACGGCTGTCAATGTGTGCACTCAACTTCCAGAGTTACACCCGTGTGTGGATTCAGCAGTCTGCAAACACTTTCTCTGCAGAGTCCCAAAACAGGCGTTTTCAGCCCATTACCGGCATATGGAAGAAACAGCAGTAAGCACAGGGAAATATCTGCTTCTAAATCCAAAACGCAGCTATCTAACAGAACGGTTGTCAATGTGTGCACTCAACTTCCAGAGTTAAACCCGTGTGTGGATTCAGCAGTCTGCAAACACTTTCTGTGCAGAGTCCCAAAACAGGCGTTTTCAGCCTATTACCGACATTTGGAAGAAACAGCAGTAAGCACAGGGAAATATCTGCTTCGAAATCCAAAACGCAGCTATCTAACAGAACGGTTGTCAATGTGTGCACTCAACTTCCAGAGTTAAACCCGTGTGTTGATTCAGCAGTCTGCAAACACTTTCTCTGCACAGTCCCAAAACAGGCGTTTTCAGCACATTACCGGCATATGGGACAAACAGCAGTAAGCACAGGGAAATATCTGCTTCTAAATCCAAAACGCAGCTATCTAACAGAACGGTTGTCAATGTGTGCACTCAACTTCCAGAGTTAGACCCGTGTGTGGATTCAGCAGTCTGCAAACACTTTCTCTGCAGAGTCCCAAAACAGGCGTTTTCAGCCCATTACCGGCATATGGAAGAAACAGCAGTAAGCACAGGGAAATATCTGCTTCTAAATACAAAACGCAGCTATCCAACAGAACGGTTGTCAATGTGTGCACTCAACTTCCAGAGTTAAACCCGTGTGTGGATTCAGCAGTCTGCAAAGACCTTCCCTGCAGAGTCCCAAAACAGGCGTTTTCAGCCCATTACTGGCATATGGAAGAAACAGCAGTAAGCACAGGGAAATATCTGCTTTTAATCCAGAACGCAGCTATCTAACAGAACGGTTGTCAATGTGTGCACTCAACTTCCAGAGTTAAACCCGTGTGTGGATTCAGCAGTCTGCAAACACTTTCTGTGCAGAGTCCCAAAACAGGCGTTTTCAGCCCATTACCGGCATATGGAAGAAACAGCAGTAAGCACAGGGAAATATCTGCTTCTAAATCCAAAACGCAGCTATCTAACAGAACGTTTGTCAATGTGTGCACTCAACTTTCAGAGTTAAACCCGTGTGTGGATTCAGCAGTCTGCAAACACTTTCTCTGCAGAGTCCCAATACAGGCGTTTTCAGCCCATTACCGGAATATGCAAGAAACAGCAGTAGGCACAGGGAAATATCTGCTTCTAAATCCAAAACGCAGCTGTCGAACAGAACGGTTGTCAATGTGTGCACTCAACTTCCAGAGTTGAACCTGTGTGTGGATTCAGCAGTCTGCAAACACTTTCTGTGCAGAGTCCCAAAACAGGCGTTTTCAGCCCATTACCGGCATATGGAAGAAACAGCAGAAAGCACAGGGAAATATCTGCTTCTAAATCCAAAACGCAGCTCTCTAACAGAACGGTTGTCAATGTGTGCACTCAACTTCCAGAGTTAAACCCGTGTGTGGATTCAGCAGTCTGCAAACACATTCCCTGCAGAGTCCCAAAACAGGCGTTTTCAGCCCATTACCGGCATATGGAAGAAACAGCAGTAAGCACAGGGAAATATCTGCTTCTAAATCCAAAACGCAGGAATCTAACAGAACGGTTGTCAATGTGTGCACTCAACTTCCAGAGTTAAACCCGTGTGTGGATTCAGCAGTCTGCAAACACATTCCCTGCAGAGTCCCAAAACAAGCGTTTTCAGCCCATTACCGGCATATGGAAGAAACAGCAGTAAGCACAGGGAAATATCTGCTTCTAAATCCAAAATGCAGCAATCTATCATAACGGTTGTCAATGTGTGCACTCAACTTCCAGAGTTAAACCCGTGTGTGGATTCAGAAGTCTGCAAACACTTTCTCTGCAGAGTCCCAAAACAGGCGTTTTCAGCCCATTACCGGCATATGGAAGAAACAGCAGTAAGCACAGGGAAATATCTGCTTCTAAATCCAAAACGCAGCTATCTAACAGAACGGTTGTCAATGTGTGCACTGAACTTCCAGAGTTAAACCCGTGTGTGGATTCAGCAGTCTGCAAACACTTTCTCTGCAGAGTCCCAAAACAGGCGTTTTCAGCCCATTACCGGCATATGGAAGAAACAGCAGTAAGCACAGGGAAATATCTGCTTCTAAATCCAAAACGCAGCTATCTAACAGAACGGTTGTCACAGTGTACACTCAACTTCCAGAGTTAAACCCGTGTGTGGATTCAGCAGTCTGCAAACACATTCCCTGCAGAGTCCCAAAATAGGCGTTTTCAGCCCATTACCGGCATATGGAAGAAACAGCAGTAAGCACAGGGAAATATCTGCTTCTAAATCCAAAACGCAGCTATCCAACGGAACGGTTGTCAATGTGTGCACTCAACTTCCAGAGTTAAACCCGTGTGTGGATTCAGAAGTCTGCAAAGCCCTTCCCTGCAGAGTCCCAAAACAGGCGTTTTCAGCCCATTACCGGCATATGGAAGAAACAGCAGTAAGCACAGGGAAATATCTGCTTCTAAATCCAAAACGCAGCTATCGAACAGAACGGTTGTCAATGTGTGCACTCAACTTCCAGAGTTGAACCTGTGTGTGGATTCAGCAGTTTGCAAACACTTTCTGTGCAGAGTCCCAAAACAGGCGTTTTCAGCCCATTACCGGCATATGGAAGAAACAGCAGTAAGCACAGGGAAATATCTGCTTCTAAATCCAAAACACAGCTATCTAACTGAACGGCTGTCAATGTGTGCACGCAACTTCCAGAGTTACACCCGTGTGTGGATTCAGCAGTCTGCAAACACTTTCTCTGCAGAGTCCCAAAACAGGCGTTTTCAGCCCATTACCGACATTTGGGAGAAACAGCAGTAAGCACAGGGAAATATCTGCTTCTAAATCCAATCTAACAGAACGGTTGTCAATGTGTGCACTCAAATTCCAGAGTTAAACCCGTGTGTGGATTCAGCAGTCTGCAAACACTTTCTCTGCAGAGACCCCAAAACAGGTGTTTCCAGCCCATTACCGGCATATGGAAGAAAGAGCAGTAAGCACAGGGAAATGTCTGCTTCTAAATCCAAAACGCAGCTATCGAACAGAACGGTTGTCAATGTGTGCACTCAACTTCCAGAGTTGAATCTGTGTGTGGATTCAGCAGTCTGCAAACACTTTCTGTGCAGAGTCCCCAAAACAGGCGTTTTCAGCCCCATTACCGGCATATGGAAGAAACAGCAGTAAGCACAGGGAAATATCTGCTTCTAAATCCAAAATGCAGCAATCTATCAGAACGGTTGTCAATGTGTGCACTCAACTTCCAGAGTTAAACCCGTGTGTGGATTCAGCAGTCTGCAAACACTTTCTCTGCAGAGTCCCAAAAACAGGCGTTTTCAGCCCATTACCGGCATATGGAAGAAACAGCAGTAAGCACAGGGAAATATCTGCTTCTAAATCCAAAACGCAGCTATCTAACAGAACGGTTGTCAATGTGTGCACTCAACTTCCAGAGTTAAACCCGTGTGTGGATTCAGCAGTCTGCAAACACTTTCTCTGCAGAGTCCCAAAACAGGCGTTTTCTGCCCATTACCGGCATATGGAAGAAACAGCAGTAAGCACAGGGAAATATCTGCTTCTAAATCCAAAACGCAGCTTTCCAACAGAACGGTTGTCAATGTGTGCACTCAACTTCCAGAGTTGAACCTGTGTGTGGATTCAGCAGTCTGCAAACACTTTTTGTGCAGAGTTCCAAAACAGGCGTTTTCAGCCCATTACCGGCATATGGAAGAAACAGCAGTAAGCACAGGGAAATATCTGCTTCTAAATCCAAAACGCAGCTATCTAACAGAACGGTTGTCAATGTGTGCACTCAACTTCCAGAGTTAAACCCGTGTGTGGATTCAGCAGTCTGCAAACACTTTCTCTGCAGAGTCCCAAAACAGGCGTTTTCAGCCCATTACCGGCATATGGAAGAAACAGCAGTAAGCACAGGGAAATATCTGCTTCTAAATCCAAAACGCAGGAATCTAACAGAACGGTTGTCAATGTGTGCACTCAACTTCCAGAGTTAAACCCGGTGTGGTGGATTCAGCAGTCTGCAAACACATTCCCTGCAGAGTCCCCAAAACAGGCGTTTTCAGCCCATTACCGGCATATGGAAGAAACAGCAGTAAGGACAGGGAAATATCTGCTTCTAAATCCAAAACGCAGCTATCTAACTGAACGGTTGTCAATGTGTGCACTCAACTTCCAGAGTTAAACCCGTGTGTGGATTCAGCAGTCTGCAAACACTTTCTCTGCAGAGTCCCAAAACAGGCGTTTTCACCCCATTACCGGCATATGGAAGAAACAGCAGTAAGCACAGGGAAATATCTGCTTCTAAATCCAAAACGCAGCTATCTAACAGAACGGTTGTCAATGTGTGCACTCAACTTCCAGAGTTAAATCCGTGTGTGGATTCAGCAGTCTGCAAACACATTCTCTGCAGAGTCCCAAAGCAGGCGTTTTCAGCCCATTACCGGCATTTGGAAGAAACAGCAGTAAGCACAGGGAAATATCTGCTTCTAAATCCAAAACGCAGCTATCTAACAGAACGGTTGTCAATGTGTGCACTCAACTTCCAGAGTTAAACCCGTGTGTGGATTCAGCAGTCTGCAAACACTTTCTCTGCAGAGTCCCAAAACAGGCGTTTTAAGCCCATTCCCGGCATATGGAAGAAACAGCGGTAAGCACAGGGAAATATCTGCTTCTAAATCCAAAACGCAGCTATCTAACAGAACGGTTGTCAATGTGTGCACTCAACTTCCAGAGTTAAACCCGTGTGTGGATTCAGCAGTCTGCAAACACTTTCTCTGCAGAGTCCCAAAGCAGGCGTTTTCAGCCCATTACCGGCATTTGGAAGAAAACAGCGGTAAGCACAGGGAAATATCTGCTTCTAAATCCAAAACGCAGCTATCTAACAGAACGGTTGTCAATGTGTCCACTCAACTTCCAGAGTTAAACCCGTGTGTGGATTCAGCAGTCTGCAAACACTTTCTCTGCAGAGTCCCAAAAACAGGCGTTTTTCAGCTCATTACCATCATATGGAAGAAACAGCAGTAAGCACAGGGAAATATCTGCTTCTAAATCCAAAACGCAGCTATATAAGAGAACGGTTGTCAATGTGTGCACTCAACTTCCAGAGTTAAACCCGTGTGTGGATTCAGCAGTCTGCAAACACTTTCTCTGCAGAGTCCCAAAACAGGCGTTTTCAGCCCATTACCGGCATATGGAAGAAACAGCAGTAAGCACAGGGAAATATCTGCTTCTAAATCCAAAACGCAGCTATCTAACAGAACGGTTGTCAATGTGTGCACTCAACTTCCAGAGCTAAACCCGTGTGTGGATTTCAGCAGTCTGCAAACATCTTCTCTGCAGTGTCCTAAAACAGGCGTTTTTCAGCCCATTAACCGGCATACGGAAGAAACAGCAGTAAGCACAGGGAAATATCTGCTTCTAAATCGAAAACGCAGCTATCTAACAGAACGGTTGTCAATGTGTGCACTCAACTTCCAGAGTTAAACCCGTGTGTGGATTCAGCAGTCTGCAAACACGTTCTCTGCAGAGTCGCAAAACAGACGTTTTCAGCCCATTACCGGCATATGGAAGAAACAGCACTAAGCACAGGGAAATATCTGCTTCTAAATCCAAAACGCAGCTATCTAACAGAACGGTTGTCAATGTGTGCACTCAACTTCCAGAATTAAACCCTTGTGTGGATTCAGCAGTCTGCAAACACTTTCTCTGCAGAGTCCCAAAACAGGCGTTTTCAGCCCATTACCGGCATATGGAAGAAACAGCAGTAAGCACAGGGAAATATCTGCTTCTACATCCAAAACGCAGCTATCTAACAGAACGGTTGTCAATGTGTGCACTCAACTTTCAGAGTTAAACCCGTGTGTGGATTCAGTAGTCTGCAAACATCTTCTCTGCAGAGTCCCCAAACAGGCGTTTTCAGCCCATTACCGGCATATGGAAGAAACAGCAGTAACCACAGTGAAATATCTGCTTCTAAATCCAAAACGCAGCTATCTAACAGAACGGTTGTCAATGTGTGCACTCAACTTCCAGAGTTAAACCCGTGTGTGGATTCAGCAGTCTGCAAACACTTTCTCTGCAGAGTCCCAAAACAGGCGTTTTCAGCCCATTACCGGCATATGGAAGAAACAGCAGTAAGCACAGGGAAATATCTGCTTCTAAATCCAAAACGCAGCTATCTAACACAACGGTTGTCAATGTGTGCACTCAACTTCCAGAGTTAAACCCGTGTGTGGATTCAGCAGTCTGCAAACACTTTCTCTGCAGAGTCCCAAAGCAGGCGTTTTCAGCCCATTACCGGCATATGGAAGAAACAGCAGTAAGCACAGGGAAATATCTGCTTCTAAATCCAAAACGCAGCTATCTAACAGAACGGTTGTCAATGTGTGCACTCAACTTCCAGAGTTAAACCCGTGTGTGGATTCAGCAGTCTGTAAACACTTTCTCTGCAGAGTCCCAAAACAGGCGTTTTCAGCCCATTACTGGCATATGGAAGAAACAGCAGTAAGCACAGGGAAATATCTGCTTTTAAATCCAAAATGCAGCAATCTATCAGAACGGTTGTCAATGTGTGCACTCAACTTCCAGAGTTAAACCCGTGTGTGGATTCAGCAGTCTGCAAACACTTTCTCTGCAGAGTCCCAAAACAGGCGTTTCCAGCCCACTACCGGCATATGGAAGAAACAGCAGTAAGCACAGGGAAATATCTGCTTCTAAATCCAAAACGCAGCTATATAAGAGAACGGTTGTCAATGTGTGCACTCAACTTCCAGAGTTAAACCCGTGTGTGGATTCAGCAGTCTGCAAACACTTTCTCTGCAGAGTCCCAAAACAGGCGTTTTCAGCCCATTACCGGCATATGGAAGAAACAGGAGTAAGCACAGGGAAATATCTGCTTCTAAATCCAAAACGCAGCTATCTAACAGAACGGTTGTCACAGTGTACACTCAACTTCCAGAGTTAAACCCGTGTGTGGATTCAGCAGTCTGCAAACACATTCCCTGCAGAGTCCCAAAACAGGCGTTTTCAGCCCATTACCGGCATATGGAAGAAACAGCAGTAAGGACAGGGAAATATCTGCTTCTAAATCCAAAACGCAGCTCTCTAACAGAACGGTTGTCAATGTGTGCACTCAACTTCCAGAGTTAAACCCGTGTGTGGATTCAGCAGTCTGCAAACACTTTCTCTGCAGAGTCCCAAAACAGGCGTTTTCAGCCCATTACCGGCATATGGAAGAAACAGCGGTAAGCACAGGGAAATATCTGCTTCTAAATCCAAAACGCAGCTATCTAACAGAACGGTTGTCAATGTGTGCACTCAACTTCCAGAGTTAAACCCGTGTGTGGATTCAGCAGTCTGCAAACACTTTCTCTGCAGAGTCCCAAAACAGGCGTTTTCAGCCCATTACCGGCATATGGAAGAAACAGCAGTAAGCACAGGGAAATATCTGCTTCTAAATCCAAAACGCAGCTATCTAACAGAACGGTTGTCAATGTGTGCACTCAACTTCCAGAGTTAAACCCGTGTGTGGATTCAGCAGTCTGCAAACACTTTCTTTGCAGAGTCCCAAAGCAGGCGTTTTCAGCCCATTACCGGCATTTGGAAGAAAGAGCAGTAAGCACAGGGAAATATCTGCTTCTAAATCCAAAACGCAGCTATCTAACAGAACGGTTGTCAATGTGTCCACTCAACTTCCAGAGTTAAACCCGTGTGTGGATTCAGCAGTCTGCAAACACTTTCTCTGCAGAGTCCCAAAACAGGCGTTTTCAGCTCATTACCGGCATATGGAAGAAACAGCAGTAAGCACAGGGAAATATCTGCTCCTAAATCCAAAACGCAGCTATATAAGAGAACGGTTGTCAATGTGTGCACTCAACTTCCAGAGTTAAACCCGTGTGTGGATTCAGCAGTCTGCAAACACATTCCCTGCAGAGTCCCAAAACAGGCGTTTTCAGCCCATTACCGGCATATGGAACAAACAGCAGTAAGCACAGGGAAATATCTGCTTCTAAATCCAAAACGCAGCTATCTAACAGAACGGTTGTCAATGTGTGCACTCAACTTCCAGAGCTAAACCCGTGTGTGGATTCAGCAGTCTGCAAACATCTTCTCTGCAGTGTCCTAAAACAGGCGTTTTCAGCCCATTACCGGCATACGGAAGAAACAGCAGTAAGCACAGGGAAATATCTGCTTCTAAATCGAAAACGCAGCTATCTAACAGAACGGTTGTCAATGTGTGCACTCAACTTCCAGAGTTAAACCCGTGTGTGGATTCAGCAATCTGCAAACACTTTCTCTGCAGAGTCGCAAAACAGACGTTTTCAGCCCATTACCGGCATATGGAAGAAAACAGCACTAAGCACAGGGAAATATCTGCTTCTAAATCCAAAACGCAGCTATCTAACAGAACGGTTGTCAATGTGTGCACTCAACTTCCAGAATTAAACCCTTGTGTGGATTCAGCAGTCTGCAAACACTTTCTCTGCAGAGTCTCAAAACAGGCGTTTTCAGCCCAATACCGGCATATGGAAGAAACAGCAGTAAGCACAGGGAAATATCTGCTTCTGCATCCAAAACGCAGCTATCTAATAGAACGGTTGTCAATGTGTGCACTCAACTTTCAGAGTTAAACCCGTGTGTGGATTCAGTAGTCTGCAAACATCTTCTCTGCAGAGTCCCCAAACAGGCGTTTTCAGCCCATTACCGGCATATGGAAGAAACAGCAGTAACCACAGTGAAATATCTGCTTCTAAATCCAAAACGCAGCTATCTAACAGAACGGTTGTCAATGTGTGCACTCAACTTCCAGAGTTAAAACCCGTGTGTGGATTCAGCAGTCTGCAAACACTTTCTCTGCAGAGTCCCAAAACACGCGTTTTCAGCCCATTACCGGCATATGAAGAAACAGCAGTAAGCACAGGGAAATATCTGCTTCTAAATCCAAAACGCAGCTATCTAACACAACGGTTGTCAATGTGTGCACTCAACTTCCAGAGTTAAACCCGTGTGTGGATTCAGCAGTCTGCAAACACTTTCTCTGCAGAGTCCCAAAACAGGCGTTTTCAGCCCATTACCGGCATATGGAAGAAACAGCAGTAAGCACAGGGAAATATCTGCTTCTAAATCCAAAACGCAGCTATCTAACAGAACGGTTGTCAATGTGTGCACTCAACTTCCAGAGTTAAACCCGTGTGTGGATTCAGCAGTCTGTAAACACTTTCTCTGCATAGTCCCAAAACAGGAGTTTTCAGCCCATTACTGGCATATGGAAGAAACAGCAGTAAGCACAGGGAAATATCTGCTTTTAAATCCAAAATGCAGCAATCTATCAGAACGGTTGTCAATGTGTGCACTCAACTTCCAGAGTTAAACCCGTGTGTGGATTCAGCAGTCTGCAAACACTTTCTCTGCAGAGTCCCAAAACAGGCGTTTTCAGCCCATTACCGGCATATGGAAGAAACAGCAGTAAGCACAGGGAAATATCTGCTTCTAAATCCAAAACGCAGCTATATAAGAGAACGGTTGTCAATGTGTGCACTCAACTTCCAGAGTTAAACCCGTGTGTGGATTCAGCAGTCTGCAAACACTTTCTCTGCAGAGTCCCAAAACAGGCGTTTTCAGCCGATTACCGGCATATGGAAGAAAACAGGAGTAAGCACAGGGAAATATCTGCTTCTAAATCCAAAACGCAGCTATCTAACAGAACGGTTGTCACAGTGTACACTCAACTTCCAGAGTTAAACCCGTGTGTGGATTCAGCAGTCTGCAAACACATTCCCTGCAGAGTCCCAAAATAGGCGTTTTCAGCCCATTACCGGCATATGGAAGAAACAGCAGTAAGGACAGGGAAATATCTGCTTCTAAATCCAAAACGCAGCTATCTAACTGAACGGTTGCCAATGTGTGCAATCAACTTCCAGAGTTAAACCCGTGTGTGGATTCAGCAGTCTGCAAACACTTTCTCTGCAGAGTCCCAAAACAGGCGTTTTCACCCCATTACCGGCATATGGAAGAAACAGCAGTAAGCACAGGGAAATATCTGCTTCTAAATCCAAAACGCAGCTATCTAACAGAACGGTTGTCAATGTGTGCACTCAACTTCCAGAGTTAAATCCGTGTGTGGATTCAGCAGTCTGCAAACACATTCTCTGCAGAGTCCCAAAGCAGGCGTTTTCAGCCCATTACCGGCATTTGGAAGAAACAGCAGTAAGCACAGGGAAAATATCTGCTTCTAAATCCAAAACGCAGCTCTCTAACAGAACGGTTGTCAATGTGTGCACTCAACTTCCAGAGTTTAAACCCGTGTGTGGATTCAGTAGTCTGCAAACATCTTCTCTGCAGAGTCCCCAAACAGGCGTTTTCAGCCCATTACCGGCATATGGAAGAAAACAGCAGTAACCACAGTGAAAATATCTGCTTCTAAATCCAAAACGCAGCTATCTAACAGAACGGTTGTCAATGTGTGCACTCAACTTCCAGAGTTAAACCCGGTGGTGTGGGATTTCAGCAGTCTGCAAACACTTTCTCTGCAGAGTCCCAAAAACAGGCGTTTTCAGCCCATTACCGGCATATGGAAGAAACAGCAGTAAGCACAGGGAAATATCTGCTTCTAAATCCAAAACGCAGCTATCTAACACAACGGGTTGTCAATGTGTGCACTCAACTTCCAGAGTTAAACCCGTGTGTGGATTCAGCAGTCTGCAAACACTTTCTCTGCAGAGTCCCAAAGCAGGCGTTTTCAGCCCATTACCGGCATATGGAAGAAACAGCAGTAAGCACAGGGAAATATCTGCTTCTAAATCCAAAACGCAGCTATCTAACAGAACGGTTGTCAATGTGTGCACTCAACTTCCAGAGTTAAATCCGTGTGTGGATTCAGCAGTCTGCAAACACTTTCTCTGCAGAGTCCCAAAGCAGGCGTTTTCAGCCCATTACCGGCATTTGGAAGAAATAGCAGTAAGCACAGGGAAATATCTGCTTCTAAATCCAAAACGCAGCTCTCTAACAGAACGGTTGTCAATGTGTGCACTCAACTTCCAGAGTTAAACCCGTGTGTGGATTCAGCAGTCTGCAAACACTTTCTCTGCAGAGTCCCAAAACAGGCGTTTTCAGCCCAATACCGGCATATGGAAGAAACAGCGGTAAGCACAGGGAAATATCTGCTTTCTAAATCCAAAAGTGCAGCTATCTAACAGAACGGTTGTCAATGTGTGCACTCAACTTCCAGAGTTAAATCCGTGTGTGGATTCAGCAGTCTGCAAACACTTTCTCTGCAGAGTCCCAAAGCAGGCGTTTTCAGCCCATTACCGGCATTTGGAAGAAATAGCAGTAAGCACAGGGGAAATATCTATTTCTAAATCCAAAACGCAGCTATCTAACAGAACGGTTGTCAATGTGTGCACTCAACTTCCAGAGTTAAACCCGTGTGTGGATTCAGCAGTCTGCAAACACTTTCTCTGCAGAGTACCAAAACAGGCGTTTTCAGCCCATTACTGGCATATGGAAGAAACAGCGGTAAGCACAGGGAAATATCTGCTTCTAAATCCAAAACGCAGCTATCTAACAGAACGGTTGTCAATGTGTGCACTCAACTTCCAGAGTTAAACCCGTGTGTGGATTCAGCAGTCTGCAAACACTTTCTCTGCAGAGTCCCCAAACAGGCGTTTTCAGCCCATTACCGGCATATGGAAGAAACAGCAGTAACCACAGTGAAATATCTGCTTCTAAATCCAAAACGCAGCTATCTAACAGAACGGTTGTCAATGTGTGCACTCAACTTCCAGAGTTAAACCCGTGTGTGGATTCAGCAGTCTGCAAACACTTTCTCTGCAGAGTCCCAAAACAGGCGTTTTCAGCCCATTACCGGCATATGGAAGAAACAGCAGTAAGCACAGGGAAATATCTGCTTCTAAATCCAAAACGCAGCTATCTAACAGAACGGTTGTCAATGTGTGCACTCAACTTCCAGAGTTAAACCCGTGTGTGGATTCAGCAGTCTGTAAACACTTTCTCTGCAGAGTCCCAAAACAGGCGTTTTCAGCCCATTACTGGCATATGGAAGAAACAGCAGTAAGCACAGGGAAATATCTGCTTTTAAATCCAAAATGCAGCAATCTATCAGAACGGTTGTCAATGTGTGCACTCAACTTCCAGAGTTAAACCCCGTGTGTGGATTCAGCAGTCTGCAAACACTTTCTCTGCAGAGTCCCAAAACAGGCGTTTTCACCCCATTACCGGCATATGGAAGAAACAGCAGTAAAGCACAGGGAAATATCTGCTTCTAAATCCAAAACGCAGCTATATAAGAGAACGGTTGTCAATGTGTGCACTCAACTTCCAGAGTTAAACCCGTGTGTGGATTCAGCAGTCTGCAAACACTTTCTCTGCAGAGTCCCAAAACAGGCGTTTTCAGCCCATTACCGGCATATGGAAGAAACAGCAGTAAGCACAGGGAAATATCTGCTTCTAAATCCAAAACGCAGCTATCTAACAGAACGGTTGTCACAGTGTACACTCAACTTCCAGAGTTAAACCCGTGTGTGGATTCAGCAGTCTGCAAACACATTCCCTGCAGAGTCCCAAAATAGGCGTTTTCAGCCCATTACCGGCATATGGAAGAAACAGCAGTAAGCACAGGGAAATATCTGCTTCTAAATCCAAAACGCAGCTATCTAACAGAACGGTTGTCAATGTGTACACTCAACTTCCAGAGTTAAACCCGTGTGTGGATTCAGCAGTCTGCAAACACATTCTCTGCAGAGTCCCAAAGCAGGCGTTTTCAGCCCATTACCGGCATTTGGAAGAAACAGCAGTAAGCACAGGGAAATATCTGCTTCTAAATCCAAAACGCAGCTCTCTAACAGAACGGTTGTCAATGTGTGCACTCAACTTCCAGAGTTAAACCCGTGTGTGGATTCAGTAGTCTGCAAACATCTTCTCTGCAGAGTCCCCAAACAGGCGTTTTCAGCCCATTACCGGCATATGGAAGAAACAGCAGTAACCACAGTGAAATATCTGCTTCTAAATCCAAAACGCAGCTATCTAACAGAACGGTTTGTCAATGTGTGCACTCAACTTCCAGAGTTAAACCCGTGTGTGGATTCAGCAGTCTGCAAACACTTTCTCTGCAGAGTCCCAAAACAGGCGTTTTCAGCCCATTACCGGCATATGGAAGAAACAGCAGTAAGCACAGGGAAATATCTGCTTCTAAATCCAAAACGCAGCTATCTAACACAACGGTCGTCAATGTGTGCACTCAACTTCCAGAGTTAAACCCGTGTGTGGATTCAGCAGTCTGCAAACACTTTCTCTGCAGAGTCCCAAAGCAGGCGTTTTCAGCCCATTACCGGCATATGGAAGAAACAGCAGTAAGCACAGGGAAATATCTGCTTCTAAATCCAAAACGCAGCTATCTAACAGAACGGTTGTCAATGTGTGCACTCAACTTCCAGAGTTAAATCCGTGTGTGGATTCAGCAGTCTGCAAACACTTTCTCTGCAGAGTCCCAAAGCAGGCGTTTTCAGCCCATTACCGGCATTTGGAAGAAATAGCAGTAAGCACAGGGAAATATCTGCTTCTAAATCCAAAACGCAGCTCTCTAACAGAACGGTTGTCAATGTGTGCACTCAACTTCCAGAGTTAAACCCGTGTGTGGATTCAGCAGTCTGCAAACACTTTCTCTGCAGAGTCCCAAAACAGGCGTTTTCTGCCCATTACCGGCATATGGAAGAAACAGCAGTAAGCACAGGGAAATATCTGCTTCTAAATCCAAAACGCAGCTTTCCAACAGAACGGTTGTCAATGTGTGCACTCAACTTCCAGAGTTGAACCTGTGTGTGGATTCAGCAGTCTGCAAACACTTTTTGTGCAGAGTTCCAAAACAGGCGTTTTCAGCCCATTACCGGCATATGGAAGAAACAGCAGTAAGCACAGGGAAATATCTGCTTCTAAATCCAAAACGCAGCTATCTAACAGAACGGTTGTCAATGTGTGCACTCAACTTCCAGAGTTAAACCCGTGTGTGGATTCAGCAGTCTGCAAACACTTTCTCTGCAGAGTCCCAAAACAGGCGTTTTCAGCCCATTACCGGCATATGGAAGAAACAGCAGTAAGCACAGGGAAATATCTGCTTCTAAATCCAAAACGCAGGAATCTAACAGAACGGTTGTCAATGTGTGCACTCAACTTCCAGAGTTAAACCCGTGTGTGGATTCAGCAGTCTGCAAACACATTCCCTGCAGAGTCCCAAAACAGGCGTTTTCAGCCCATTACCGGCATATGGAAGAAACAGCAGTAAGGACAGGGAAATATCTGCTTCTAAATCCAAAACGCAGCTATCTAACTGAACGGTTCTCAATGTGTGCACTCAACTTCCAGAGTTAAACCCGTGTGTGGATTCAGCAGTCTGCAAACACTTTCTCTGCAGAGTCCCAAAACAGGCGTTTTCACCCCATTACCGGCATATGGAAGAAACAGCAGTAAGCACAGGGAAATATCTGCTTCTAAATCCAAAACGCAGCTA